>NC_142724.1:1969696-2121212 GCF_055471065.1 Atractosteus spatula
TATATAAACCTTGAGAAAACCGGTCGACTTGTAAAAACCGAGGGCAAGTTAGTACAGATGCACAGTCCTTGTCAAAAGTGCAGAAGAGCACAACTTCAAGCGCTATTTCCACTCAGCAATCTCTGCTTTCCTAATGAGAAAGCCGCCTAAAAACACAAGCAGCTCACACTGACCTCAGGATGTTTTCTAATTCAGTTTTAATTAACTGAAGCATAAATGAATATGAAGCTCTTGGGAAGGTATCCAGATTTTGTGAGCTGGTCTTCAACTGCCCTCCAGCTGTGAAAGGGTTGGACTCTCACCCCAGGACCTCTGGGGGTTTTTACTAGAGCTTTTCAATTGTAAAATGATATTTTGCCAACAGTCACCCAACTAAAAGGGCACATTAAAAGACAGGCCAGAGCTCAGGGGTGAGGTTACCACCAGTTTGACTAGAAATACTGCACGATCATTTAGGTTCACAGGCTGAAATGATCATGCACAGAACAGCATTACACCCAAGAAGAATGCAATGGGGTACTTTAAGATACAGTGTGTAATTACATTATAGGTAATTTTATAGTCATGTTGCATCTCGAAATTAAGCATTAGATACATAAAAAAATACTCAAGTCATTGTGTCACTGTATCCCATTAAAATGTTGCTTCTCTGTAATTATGGGGTTAAAATGCCGATCAATGAGTATGTACTCAGATTCAATTATGTCAACCTATAAAGAGGTTATTTCGTTTTGACAGAAACCGCAAAGATTAAAGATGATACAGTAGAAGACTCTGCCTTTTTGGATTCAAAAGCACCACAGCAACCTCAGTCACATGGGGATGGGAGTCTATGACTCACACACTTTGTCTGCTTTGCATATTATTCAATTCAGGAGAAAACAAATTGGGGGCAATGCTGACTTTACAGTAATTCCAGCAGTAGTTCCACAGCACTTGCAAGTGCCAAGGAGGGTGTTATCAAACCTGGCAGAGTCATGTGCCAAAGTATCAGCAGGCCTTGTGTTGCTGCAGAAGTCGATTTCGTTGCCAGAATGAGCCAAGTACGGTCTTCCCCTCACACACACAGCCTCAGCAGCTCCAGAGAGATGACAAATCTCAGTAAACTCCAATGATCAGCAAAAAGATGCTGCAGATTTTTAAAAATAAAGAAGAGTCCGATTACATCGCAGAGCTCCAGCTTATTCAGGAGAACTGTTTTTCAGGGCAGCAGGTGGGGGGGGCCACTCCAGTCACTCTTGTTGCCACACTTTACTTGCAGCTGGATTTCGTGAAGTGATAACAGCTGGTTTTCAAGATGTGTAAATAAAGGAGGCCCGAACGTACAAATTAATTGTTTGATGTGTTGCGATTGAACTTAACGAGCAGATTGATGCATCAGGCTTGCCAACTGTAGACCGTGACGACCCGCTTTGAAAGAAGCTCAATACAGACAGTGACGGGTCTGCCTCGATGGACTCGTTTCTCTCTCTCTCTCTCTCTCTCTCAAACGAGGAGTGTTTGCTCCAGAGCTGGACAGCTGACAGAACACTTGTTAGTCATCCACAATCACCTCGGGCAGAAGAGAGGTGGAGAAGATGGGAGGGGTGTTTCTCAATTAGACAGCATCGCTTTTTTAATTAGATACCGAGGAGCCTGATGCCTCTGGATCACTGTCAGTCTTGATTAGGGTCTTGGCAGCCCCAGATAGGCAGGACCGCCTCCTGGCTGCGCCGTCATGTGAACCAGCCCCATCCTGGTCTTGGCGATGAGACCAGGGAGCCGTGTCTTTCACATCTGGCAATCAAGGACTAGGGACTAACTGCATGCGCTCATTAATTAAACCGATTCACTGCCTGACAGAACGGGACTGGTGTTCCTCATCTCCACACCTGGCTTGGTTTCCACAGCCATGACAAGAGCAAAATAGCCCATGGTGAAAATGGCAAATTGGCAAGCAGAGCTTTTTGTCACGATACAGCACTCAGCACAGCGGGGTCCACAATTCAGAGAAAGCGCAGAGAGGTGGCTCACACCCCACAGCCCATCCATTTAAAATCTCCGAGGACAGCTCATGCTGTCTGGAGACTGACCTGCACTGCAGCTCCCATCACACACAAGCAGAGAATGGCGACGGGATCGCAGAAGCCAGACGGCTAGAGCACAGCCGAGAGGAATGAGCCAGGCCAGTGAAACAACAGATATTCCAGTACAGAACAATGCAATCGCACCAGCTCCTGCTTCTGGCGGCTTTGCTCGAGTCACATCACGCACAAGCTTTTAGATCACCACACTCCTACGGGGATGTTCCACAATCACAGTGGCTAGCAGATACAGACGACAGCACACCCAGCACAACCGCACTGCACCGACACACCTGGACAGCTGCTGGCTGATCGTGTCTGCAAGGAGCCAACAATTACTGGACTCCCTAGTCTTTAAAGACACAGGTTTAATCATACATTTAAAAGAGATTATTATGGCATTTTTTTTTTAATTTTGGCTCTCATGACTCCATGAAAGTGTTCTGGAGCTACTGTAAAATCTCTTGTACACTCTTCTACCTTGTAACTGCTCCAGCTTTCACTGGCTTGCCTGTGGGTCTACAAACCATTAACAAACAATTTCTGTATTTCCTTTCTGGATCTTTCGGGATGTCCTGTGGGCTGCATTTATGGTCATTTTTTTTTAAAAAAGGCTTCTGTTCTTCTGCTTCTTCACTTTAATCTCCTCTTCCTACCTCCCCCCCCCCCCCCTTTACACTGATGTGGTGAAGATTCTTCTGTACAAAGCACACAGTGCTCTGAATGCCACACCCCTAAACCCCAAATACCCCAATCCCCCCACACCCCCCACCACTCTGCGCCTCCGGGCGACTGCAGCTCCCTTGCGGTTTGAAAATGTGGCTGATGTGTTTCCAATAAATCTCCCAGCCCTTAATGATCCCTTTTCAGAGTGATTCATGGCCAGACTGACAGGTCAAATTGCTGGTGTGAATCTTTGGCAGGGCATGAAACGACGCCTGGCCGCGCCCCTCCTCGGGCGACACGCCGACAAGCCGAGACTCTACAGCAGATCCCAGCCCCCGGACCGTCAGCCCTCGCCGCTCTCGGGCGGGCAGCAGGGAAACACGGCCGGAGCACACTGGAAGCCTTGTCCACCTGGGGAATGGTCCTGCAGAACCAGTCTCTGCAGGGGGGGTTATAACTTAACCTCAGAGCTCAGTTTCTAATGCTTTCTTCTCCTTCGACAAGTGCCGCATATTTTGCAATGGAAGGAACATTTCTGCTGTAGCCGGCCTAGTAATACACCTCCATTTAATAAGAACTTCACCGTCCCGAGATTTTTTTTTTAAAACCCCAAAAACCTGGGTTGGAGCCATGCTCCTTCCCAGCCAGGTCTCTCCCATCTAGTCACAGCCAAGTCCAAACACCCCCTCACCGCTGCCTCCCACGCAGGGGCAGGGCTGCACAGCAACAGCGCTGACTCGGCCTGAGTCACACGGGCTCAGACTCGACAGCGCGGACCTTGCAGGGACTTGCCGTCCGCTGCTGCACAGAGCTCGGAGGGGAGACAAGCAAGTCCCGTATTTCACTAACAGGATGTCAGGTAGCACATTATGGGTTTTTTTTTCTTCTGACAATCCCAGAAGGGACTCAACCAATTCAGGGGGCAGAGGGATCATTTAGCATAGGGTTATCACCATGCCAATTTGTCAGGTCCTTTTTGATTCAAGGAAGAGGCGACAATGTTGGTGTCTCTTTTTAGTTATTCAAAAAAGCTCTTTTTCCCCTCTTTCCAGCTCCAAATAAAGCTGTCAACTGACCCCAACAGATCACCCAGCCGTTTTGAGGCATGGTGGGTTTTTCAAACTTGCCCTGAAGTGGAAAAAACCTACAGACCTAAATTCTGCTGCTTTCACAGCTCCCAAGTCCAGGGTTCGATTCTGGACCAGGCACTTTCTGTGTGGAGTTTGCATGTTAATCCATACAGAAATGGAAGCACTCCCACATCCCAGGGACATGCAGTTCGAGTTAAACCATGTGATCTTGTGCTCTGCGGTGCACAGGCATCCCTTCCAGGATCTAATCCTGCCTTGAGCACTATTCATGGTAATTAAGAATTTCAATTTGAATGCTGCCACTACCTAATTTGCAACCTGATTTCACAAGGCTTGGAACACACTGTTTTTTTCACTTTGTACGTTGGAGGTTAGGCTACTAAATAAATGTTAGTGGAGTTTAAAAATCCCCCTAGTTCTTCCGTCTTGAGTCATCTTACAGCTGATGGAAGATGGATTTCCCTGCACCCCCAACATCCAAATCAGACAGAAGAGAGCCAGGCTAGACCTGTCTCATAAAGCGGTACCAAAGAAAACACATCAGAAAGATGAAAAATTGGTCTGAATGAATACCCTGCTGCACCTTTCAAATGTGAAAATAATTCCTCACAATTCCAATTTCTCTCCACGGCTCTTCCTAGGCCTCTCCTTCTTCAGCCCCAGTCATTACCAACAGTATTTCACCTCCCATACGTTTCTGACAGCAGGCACGGGAAGCTCTTACAATAGGATTTCACGGTTAATTGCCTCGACAGCGTGTTTTCATGCAACAGCCCGATACAAAAAACTACTAAACTGAGCCAAGACATTTGGATCCCATTAGGAAAAGAGATTATGATAAAGTGACTGCCTAACCCCATAAGACCTTTCAGTCCAATCTGAATTACCCCCGGCATGTACATCAATCCTAACTCTATTAGACAAGCCAATCTGGCCAGGGCTCAGAGGAGCTGAATGGATTGGCATTCATAGCCTAGAGCTTGGACTAGACAGACACCGTGTATCAGGATGACCAGTGACAGGGCAGTGGTTTCAGCCAGATCTAAGCTGTTATACTGTCCAAATCTCTCTCACCCATGTGCAACAGGCAATGCAGTGCACAATAATCTCCCTTTGGCTGTGCAGAGCAGTTAAAATTCCCCCACGCTAGGGTAACAGTCTCTTAATGGCGTCTCTTAATGGGTTTGACCTTTGTCTGAGCTTCACGACGCAAGCGAAACGTGGGCTGGGATGACCACAAGGCCAAGGCCTCACCAAGCGTTTCACCCTCCAGTTGCCAAATTTAGGCTTTTAGTGATCAGGTGGGTCAGCACGGCCCCAACTGGAGTCGCAGTCTTCTTCCAAAGGGCAGGGAAACTGGGGTGTGGACCAATTCCCAGAGCAGAAACTCCAACCCGTGACACGAGCTGCTGAAAAACAATCAGACAGAAGAAAGCGCAAGTGCAGACTGCTCATTTCTTATTGCACATAGCGCCTTTATATTTCAAATCTACCCACGAACACCTGATCCAAGTATACCTGGCAAATAACGAGTGTTAAACCTATTCTAATATCCGTTTAGAGGCCTGGGTGAAAACTGGTCATTGTGGTCCCAGATCAGCTGGACATTATCTGATCGCCCGATTCCTTCCGGACCAAAATAAGAGGCCGTCACCGGCGTTTTCACGCTAGCTCCAACGTTACTACAGCAGCACGCGGTCGACCTCGGGGAGGGAAAAAAAAGAATTGCAGCTTTTATACGCCCTACTGGCTAAATCCGGCACTTCCCTTCCAGAGATCCAACACTGCAGTTTATTCTCAGGGAACCCGGTCGCCGGGCTTTCAGAGGAGAACATGTTTTCACTTAAACCACGTCGTTGCTCTTGTGTTCCGTTTTCACAGGCTACTGCTGCTACGGCAGGAGTCCCAGAGGGCTCTGCGGTCTGTTTCCCTTTTCCCACAGAATTGCACAGACTCCCGGCGACAAATAACAGGGGCAACTCCCATTCAAAGGCACCAGAAAACGGGTCAGGACTGAGAGCCCCCTTGCCAAATCAAACAGCTGGGGTACAGCAGCGTGCCCTTCTCGTAACACTAGAGCAGGGGCTCCCTCCATCTGAAAGGAGATAATTCTGCAAGGCATTCAGCCCCAACACACAGTTCAAAATCTGATCTCCCTCACGGTGGTGGACCCGCGGTTGCGGAGCTGTCCGGCTGAGCTGTGGTGAAACAGGAAGGCGTTTCCAGCTACAGTGAGGGCAGCCTCGGTCTCTCACAACCAGCCAGACCCACCTTAAACCCAACAAAGTCTCGTGCCTTGAGACTCTCCAAACATTCAGAGTCAGGACGGCTTTTCTCTTACACAACCACCCACAGGCCACCCATTCTGCAGGTTTATACCGACACGTTACAAATTATTGTTTCATTTTGTTTAATTGGCACTTCCCCGATCACGTGATCTTGACATGTCCTGCACCTCACGAAATTGAGAGAGTAGGAACGAGGCACAATGACCGCCCCAGCCCGGACACAACGTCAGGTCAGCCCCAGCTGACCGCAGGAGAGCAGGTCGGGCTTTCTGACCTGTGCTGCGATTACTCGCTGTCCCACTGAGGGAGTACCGAGTCAGTTATCCCCCTGACCCCACAGCATGAGCCTGCTGCTTTCTGCCCCTGGGGGATACGGCCTCCTCTGCCTCCATTCATTGCTCTCCAGCAGAATTCAAGCACCAAGGAGCGAGATCTTCTCGGATAAGAGAGTTGCTGCGTGCAGTTACTTTTAGCTCTATTCCCCCTCCCCCCCAACAGCCTCTTAGGGCCTAGAACATCCCCAAGGATGTACATGCAAAACTTTCAGCACTGTGTCAGGAGGGAAAAAAAAGATAAATGTTTTCCATTTGTCCTTGCCGGAGACGCGGAGGGTCAGCTCTGCTGGCTCAGTCGCTGTGGTTGGAAAGGCACTTCAAAGGGGCCGGCGATAAAGCTTCAGCAGCAACGCTGGTAAAGCCAGGAGCTGAAGCGCGTGGAGCCGGACCTGATCGCCCACTCGAAAGCATGGCTTTGCTCCTCACAGGGAACAGGGCCGCAGGAGTGAAATGTTGCTGCCTGTTTACCTGGTCTCTGCCTTTCAGAGCTGTCAGCACAATAATACAGCCCACTAGCCTCCGGATACAGTCCTCAGCAAAACAATGGCAAAGTACTGCAGGCTATTAGCTTAAAAAGAAGCACATGCCAGGGACCACTCACGACTGCGACATCTGGACTCCCAGGAAGGAACAGCAGTGCTCAGCATGAATTAAGAAATAGATATTTTCTGAAGAGCAAAGTAAAAAAAAAAACCCACAAGATGCATTTATCCAATCTTAATCCACTGGCCCTCCCAACACTTGTTTTGCCTTTTAAAACAAAAATCTCTACAGCAAGCACGTCTCTCATGTGTCGCCCCCTGATCCTGAGGCGAAACCAGAGTAACAAATATCTGTTTGTTGTCCTCAACACCCCCCCCCCCCCCTTCCAGTGTAGAGGAAACCAGGCATGTCTGGGAAACACTCGCAGCCCCGAAAACCACCGAGGAAATGTCCTTGGAGAAGGAAGAACCGCAAGCTGTCAAGTCCCAGACACGGCGTTCCTCCAGCACCCCAAAACCATACCCCCCCCCCCCAGAACCCCGTCGAGACGAAGAGCCTTTTGTTTGAAAGATGCAACCCCCCTCCTCCTCCTCTCCACAGCAGCCAGAAGAGCTGTGGGGTCTTGTCAGATTCGGGAAGAGAAGAGCACACAGAGCCGAGCAGGGGTGCACGAAGAGAGACGTTCAAAGGGAAACAAAATAAGTTCCACCACTGAAAACTGAAATGAAGCTGGATACAGTTAATTTTTTCTACAGTACTTTTTCCTGTTCCACAACGGCGGTAACGGTTGGGAAGCACATGCAGGAACCGGTTGTATCCGGAGCACAGTGGAGACACCACACAGCACACACAGCCCTGCCCATCACCTGTGAGCCCCCGAAATAAAACATTCCCCAATGCTAAAACATACAGCCTGCTGCCTACTTGTCCGTTTACGACTCTAGACACGATCAATTATATGCAATCTGGCCATTAGGATATTATTGGGACATTCCTCTCCTCACATTTCTAAGCGAGCTGTACACATCACATGATCATCTTTTGGCTCCAAGATGGCAACATCTTGGTAGTGCAGCATGCAAATAACTGGCAGGAAACTCTTGATGGAGGTGGGGAGGAAGAAATTAGGTAAACCAAAGGCATTTTAAACCTTTCAGATTCTCTCTCTGGGGCTCAGCAGACGTGCCTGCCTGCAGCTAAACAGCACAGTCCACCGATTTGAATACTGCAGCCCCACCCTTCACCGCTAACACCAGTCGTCTCATTGCAGGTGACAAAAGAAGCTCAGAGATGCTGGCTACCCTGCACAGAATATGTACAATTGCTTTCGCTTTTCTTGCTAGGTTGGAACAGCTGATCATTAACTGGCTGGGTTTCCCAGTACGACTCTGGTGCCACTGGTACGTCTCAGCTTAAATGCTCACTGTTGAGCCGCCCGCCCTTTTCAAACTGAGACTCTTGCAGTTGCTGCAGGAGGTGTGCGGCTCCGACTTGCTGAAGAGCTTACAGGTGTCAGAACTGCAAGCCGTGCCCTGCTGGTTAACTGGTCAGCCCAAGATCCCCGAGCTAGCCGTGCCCTGCTGCCTAAGGAATCTCAGACACAGTCAATGAAATCACACCTGACTGAATACACATTATGTGGACAATAGGGCTCAAACTAGATTCCGATCAAACTTTTCCTGACTGGGCCACCTGGGAGCCCTCTCCAAACACCGGCCCCCATACGAACTAAGGGTCACGCGTCTCCCACACAGAAGGGATTCTTAAAGAACAACTGACGTTCCCGGATTTATAATTAAAAATGCATGGAGAATATCAACAACGCCCTCCTACCTGGAACCTGAGCTGTGGCACAGGGGGCAGGAGGAAATGAGTGTCCAGCAGGAGAGGGCTGGGGGTCAGCTGGGAGAGTGGAGGAGTGGAGTCAGACACCGAGATCATTGTGTCAAAGTGGCTGAGGGGGAGTCGGCTCCCACTCGTGACATCACTGGCACCCGGTTCCGAGATGGACACGTTGGGCAGTGAACTCTGCTGTCCACACAACAGGCTGAAGACTTGGAACAGGAGAATGGCTATCATTACAGTGCTGGAGATCATTCCTCAAGAGTCAAGATCAGTTACTTCAAAGGCAGGCAGGAGGCTAGCAAGCTGACAGGAGCCAGCGAGACCTGACGAACTCGTTTCTCAACCGCCAGAAAGAAACAGAAAAAGAAAAAGAAACAGAAAAAGTCCATAGAGACACACGCCTGACATGCTGGTCTCGTCCAGTCGGGCTCAGTTACTGGCATATGAAGCCCACTGGGTTCGGGTGAGCGTCCATACTGGCAGAGAACAGGCGTGATTGGAGTTAGAGGGTGTGCAGGTGGCAGTGGAGGGCACGGGCACTGGAATCATTCCAGAAGCATCTGTGTTTGTTTCCTTTCCGCAAAAGGGCTGTTTTATTCAGCAAAGCAGGGCTGAACCCTCCTCTCTCTCACGCTGGCAGGGGCAGGGGGTTAAAGTGTCCCCCCCCAGTACCGATGCCACTAACAAATACTGCCCCCCCCCCCCCCGCCTTGACCCAACCCCCTCATCCTCCCTACTCCTGCGTTTACGAGTTGCTTCCATTTACTGCCAGTTTCCTGTGCAGCCCATTAACGAAGAGAAGGTCCAGCTCTTCGACTACTCCCACCCCCACCCGATCCCCCCATCCTCACGGACATCAAACATCTCTGGTAAACACACCACCACTATTTTCCATGATGCAACGCTCACAAGCAATGTGTTTTTAATCTGGGGGGCTTTTTTCTTTTTTTTTTTCTTTTCTTACGAGAAAGGCTGGTCAAAATGTACACAATCCCTTGAGGAGCCTGCTGAAGCTCAATCAAGCCGGGGAGGCCGGCATTTCTTTCAGCGGCTGCCTTGCTAAAAAGCAGCTTTCGCCTCCCTCCATAGGACTCACCAGGCCCAGAACTGGTCAGAGAAGTGAACTTTGTGCACAATCTTCAAGCATCACCCTTTAACACATGATCAATGTCCATTAAACAGAAAAGGCGACACTCAACCCCCCCCCCCCAAACCCCCCCAGTGTCTAATAAAACATGGCGGTACACTTTATTATACCACTTATGCTGCTCATCAAGCTGCAGTTTCCCATTAGGCTTTGCCCCATTGCCTAAAGCTCACTCCAAGTAAACCATTAGTTAAATTTGACACAAAGCTCCTATTATCGTGATCTTCTGCAGAATGTTAAAAAAAAACAACTCTGGAAATAAAAGCAACGTCAGTGCAAGAAAAAAGGGCGCCACACGGACGAAGGCATTTCGTGCAGCTGCTCTAAAGCCGACCCATTCTGCAACAGAGCATCAAAAGAGCCAGCTGTAAACAGGATACAAATCAAAGGGAGAGACAACATGCATGCTTGTGGCTCATTTTTTCATCTCTCTGCTTTTCTCAGGCTTCTTAGTGCTCCTAATCACGGAAAATATTTCAGGACCACTCTCCCAAGGCCGAGTCTGAAGGAGGGCACGGCGCCCTGTGAGGCTCACCATGTCCTGAGAAGATGCGGGCTGCATGATGGGGATGTTTCCTCTGCCTCCGCTGCCTCTGGGCGTGGATGTGCCCAGGCGCTAGAGACCCGCCTGAGAGCCCCAGACATGAGGGCCTGAAGGGTTGCAAGATCTCCCATTGTTGGAGCTGCAAAACCAAAGGAGTTTGGGAAGGGAGCAGGAGAACTTTGGACTGGGACCAGCAGAAAGTATAGCTCTGCAAGGGGCTTGCTGACCATGCTTTGTCAGTATTATAGATACAGAAGAGGGTTCTTTCATAAAGAGGCTGGGAGGACTGGGTCTTGCCTAAGACAGAATGATTCAGCTGTAAGCTTAAAGACAGCAGCACTTGGATGTAGCCTTGGACAATGCAAAGTAGCCCACAGACAGGAGACAGGCAGACACTGCCCAAGTGGCTGCTGAAGAGTGGAGGCTCTCAGACTCTCAGAGAGAAAGGAATACGTCAGGATGACCCCATGCAGGGCATTCCTAGTGGCGAAGGTCCCGGGCATTTTGATACAGAGGTCTGAGCGTCACGTACTTTCCTGAACATCCCTCCTTTGGAAAGCACAGCTCTCGGACTGCCAGTCTGAGCTAGGCTCTGTACTAAGAGACATCAAGCATGAGTAAAACAGCTTGTTGCGATTTTTCATTGCGCCGCAAAGGCAAATGCCCTTTAAAGCAAACAGATCACGGACATTACAAACACGCCAGCCTCACCTCGAGAGAAGGGCAGTTCGAAGGAAGCTTTAATCTCCTAGACAGTAAGACAGACCCAGAAAGAGGCAGAGTGAGTGGGAGCTACACCACACACCTGCACGGCAATCAAGCCGTAACATCTCCTGACAAGACAGCAACTCTGACCAGCAGAAAAAGCAGGAGAATAAAACGTGATCCCTTTAAGACTCTTTCAAATGCAAATTGCTTTCAGAAAAAGGCATCTTTAAGCTTCAGGGCACAAATGTGCATTACAGGTTCCTGCAACAAACCACATCAATGCACAGAACACCCCGCCACAGGAAGACCTCAACCAGCCAGCCAGACCCTGAACAGGGTCTCCTCAGCAGCCTTCGGTGTCTCAGAGGTCAGCAAGACTTATTTTAGCAAGCCGAAAAGGTTGCGGAGGTCACAGCAAGGCCTGAGCTGTCTTCCAGGAATTCGGCAACGTTGAAGCAGAGATGAAGTGAGGTGTTTAAATACCACAGGATCACTGCCTCTTCCAATTAGAGGGAACATGCAGATGGGCAGTGCGCCGACTCCGGCCCGCTGCCGTCTTGAGGACAGGCAGGCTGCGCAGACCGGCCTGGCAGTTTCGAGGGCCGAGGTGGGGGGTGGAGAAAGGGTGGGGGGAGGGGCTGTGCTCATCACAAATTTGTTTCAGATGGCCCGCTGGACGGCGCCTACAGGAAGCAGCGAGCCCTGGGGTAGGAGCCGGAGGCCTGTAAAATATCCTACCCCACAGCGCTCTGGCTCCAGGGCCTATTACAGGCCCCCGGGCTGGACCGGGAGAAGACTAAACAAAATCTGCTGGCACTTTTAATTCAAGACATCATCATCATCTGTCCCTGATCTGCGAGCTGGCCCGAGGGCTTCCTATTCACTCCTTTTCAAACGGGCCTTTTTTAAAAACTGTTTCCAAACAGTCCTGGGAATTAGAAGCTGCTGGCAACCCAGAATGAGTCTGAGTGGCCTCGTCTTTTTCAGGAGCCTTGTCCGGTTCCACATCAGTTTCGGAGACAAGCGGCTGGATTGTGGCTCGGACTTAGGTCATTCACACCTGAGCATCAAGAGCCCCTTCACTGGATACGGCAGGAGAGAAATTAAACAAACTGCAAGTCAAGTCTGTCTTTTGAGGCACTCCTGCAAACCAAGCTACCATCTCGCCTGCAAAGTTCTCCACAGAGCTGATGGACTTTAAGCTTTTATTTAGTACAGACGCTTGAGTTGAAGATTCTTATTTATTTAAACTAGTCATGACCAGCAGAAGGCCTGTTATAAATGCACAGGAGCAAAATCCCACATCCACACACTTGCACCTGAAAGCACACAACAAAACATCTGCTCCACCAGCCCTTCTGTGCAACAAACGCTAGGTTCTGTCAGATCTCACCTGCATTTTTGAACAATGGTTTAGTCCTACACTAAATCTCATTATTTTCAGATTTCACACATGACTAGTTACCATAAAAGATGGGTGTGGATTCATTTGATAAAGAGCATGCAAATCAGTCAACTGCAAATTCATTCTTGTTTCACATTTGGGTTACAAAGTTTGCCTACTGCTGTAACATATAGCATGCAAGGGAAATGAGAGAATTACAATAAGACAATTGTTACATAAAAGAGTGAGATTCAGACAACATGCAGGCAAACAATTATTACCACTGCTGCTGTTTTGCTACATTTTCCCTCTGTCAACAGAAGCTAAAGAGAACGTTTGCCATCGTGTGGCCACTCTGGGTTCAATTTCTTTAGAAAATTGAGAAACTCTGAAATGTTTCCATGTTGTTTGAAGGCTGTCTTTTGACACCCAGGGGAAAAAAAACTCATGCTCCGCATTTTACTGCCTGGGTGAGTTGCAGATCTAAACTTTACATTACACACCACAGGAAAGACAGCTAAGACTCTGACAGATGCAGCAATGTCTGGTGCATTCATTCACCAAATGAAACGGCTTGCAGTTTGTGCTACAGGTTGCTACTGAAGATACGATTCACAGCAGCACGATCCTCCTGGGTGCGCAAGCTGTCACCCACAACTCAGCAACCGACAAATTCAAGAAATTCAATGCCAGATTCTCCCAAAGAACCAGATACTGCGGTTAAGCTAAACGCCTTCACGGGATGAATATCTTTTCAGCCTTTTGTAAATGTTTTCCAATACTCACACCCTTAAGGACCCCCAATTTAAGTCTATAACAGAAAATTTATATGCATATATGCTATCTATATCTATCTAAAAAACTATCTAAATCTATATGCATTCATAATACTGTATAATTTTAAGATAGCATTTTAACTGGACCTGTGGTGATCACTTCCACCACATCCAACCAAACAGATCTTTCAAAGAGCAGAACAGATTTCTCGGATTCAGGTTAGATTAGCTGTGCGGGAGAGAAACCCCTGGTTTCTGAGGAGAGGAGCCTTACTGACAGGCACTGCGCCACTGTTCCCTAGACCTGCCCTTGTGATCGCCTGCGCCCCCTGGTGACCCCAGCTGCGGTCTGTGCTGGTGAGCGATGCTCAACACGCACACTGGCAGCTGTTACTGCCGCGCCGCACAGCGGACAGGAGACCGGCCCTGCGAGACGAGCCCGCACTCAGGCAGTCTCTGCCCTTCCCACAGCGATCGCCCGTCGCCGTGGGCCTCCGCGGCTGCAGTAAACAGCACACGACTGGCCTGCGTGCGAACACACCCCTCTGTGAATGCCGCAGGAATCTGGGAGCACAACACTCAGGGACTGGCCGTAATAAATCAACTGAAAAACAACCTCACAAACACACTCTCCCCGGCCTCCCTTTCCGGGTTCAGAGTAGGAAGAGCAGAAAAACAGGGCTGAGCGTTTTCGGCTCGCCCTGTTCTCCTTCAGCTGCACCGTAGACGGAGACTCCGACAGGCAGACAGATAAGGGGCACGTCCCAAGGACAGGGTCAACAGTCCCTGAAGAGCCGACAGTCCTGATGAATTATTGCCATTCAATACTTCCCAACCCCGACAATTTTCCAGTCTTCGTTTTGACAGCTCTGCTTTCCAGCACTGCAAAGTGGCAAGAGCTTATTCCTTCTCCCTCCTCATAGACAGATACTTTCCTTGATTATCGAAAAGGTTAGATACACATACCAGTAAATCATTTTTTGTATTTTAATACATGTTTTAAATTAAAACGATACATTTTTATCGGTGCTCAGATCCACAGGTTGCTTTTCATTCTCATTTACAACTTAAATAAAAATGCTGGGCTTAGCAATAATTACATTTATACAAAAAACTTAGTACTAACAGCAGTGGGAACCTTAAGGTCTATTTGAAAAAGCTACAAATTGATATCACAATAAAACAGAGCAATCAGAAGGTCTACAGTAAATTAATCTACCATAATAGCAGGGTTAGTTTTAGTGATAAACTTCAACTTAAATAATTGCATTATGTTAATAAATGAAGTCAAATTAATTTTACAGGAAGTGGACAATCATATTTCTTACAGTGTTATTTTAAAAGATTTTTAGGTTTTCACTCACTGAAATGTGAAACTTTCATTCAGTTATTGGTGGTGCAATAGCGCCGCCTGGTGGACAACAATGTACTCGTGCCCCATTACACTAGTGGCGCTGTGTGCGCATAAACAACTCCTGCTGAACCGTCTCAGCGAATAGGTGCAATTTCAATTGTTTCCAAATAAATCAAAGATATCGATGACATAATATCAACGACAAGAAAGATTTGAGGTGCGTTAAAATGAAGAAAAATATTTGGCTAAATAAAAAGGAAGATTATTAACCCGGTCTTGCAGCAATGTTATCAGATCTTTTCTAAACACTTAATGGGAAATTAGGAAAAGGTCGTGTGCTAAATTATAATGTCCTCATCAGATACAAAGCAAAACAAACTCCTTTAAATTATCATTTAAATATGTATTTATATATTTACTTTCGCCATAAGGCATTCCCCGTGCTTTCGACCTGCTTAATTTGGACAACTGTTTTAATATTTCACTTTATTTAATTTTCCATCAAGCATATATCTTAAGTATCAATCTCGCATCAATTTCTTTGTTGTTGTTGTTTTTTTTTCCTCTAGACGGTTTAGATTATTTATGATGCTGACTCGTCTTTTTATACACGTGAGTCTCTCTCATCTGTTCAAGGGTTCACGCTGTGTTAAATGTGTCGGGTGGCACTGGGCGCTGCTGCAGTCACCTGCCTGCAGAGCGAGATTTCACATCCGGGACAGTGCGGGGAGGAAGTCGGGCGGCTGCCAGCCAATGGGACGCCGGTGCGCCCCTGCAGAGGCGCGCGAGGGAAGAGCTCCAGAGAACTGCTGCTCGCCCGGTTTCACAGAGCGCCCGGTTCCTCTGCTGCAACGCCTGAGGAACTGCAGAATTACGCATTCAAACCCTCTGTGTGGCGAATCTACAAATTCTCAATAGCCACTCAGGCGGTTCAATGCCCAATAAACCTAACGTTACATAACTATATACTGTATCAAACCTAATGCATCATCTTAAACCAGTGTTGCAGATGGAGGATGAATTTATGCTTTAGTTGAGCTCTGCCCGTGAAGGTTTCCGGATTAAACATCATCTTTAAAACGGATTTACTGCTGGGGAAACGCAAACGCAGAGAATATGTTTCAGACAGAAACACGTCTTCGTTTGGTCTGACACGCAATGATGCAGTAAGCTAACGAATCGTTAACTTATCTGTGACTAAAAATCTATGACTTGTGAAACAAAGACCACTTATAGGTGATGTTCATCCTCGACCAACGTGCTGCAGTCCTGTTTACAGAGTAAGACGCACAGCACACAGAAATGCGCTCTTATATTCCCGAGGATATCAAATGAGATTAATCTCAGCGGAAAGCAGATGTATAAGAAGCACAATAACAATACTCCAAACAAGTATGAATAAGAATAGAGAAACATCCTTTAAGAAGTCAGTACGTTTTACAAAAATGGGAAATAATTAACAAGTTTTCCTAGTTTCGGTATCAAGGTAAATCATGTCGCTGTAAAAATGTAATGAAAATGCTAACACTTTATTTTCAAGGGCCGAAAGAGGAAATTTCCCTTCCAATGAAAACTAAACACGTGGAGATGTTCCTCACCAGGAAAAGGGGGCTAAAAAAAATTCCTTGCATTTTCCGTAGCCGCTACTCTTCCACACGATCACGTTTCCTCACGCCTCGAACACTACAGCATTCAACAGAAAAAACAGCCGAGAGGGCGGGGTGGGGGCTATGTACATCAACTTTTCTTGAGGCCGACTGATTTTATCTAAAAATGCCGAGTTCTAAACAATAGTTATATGCAAATTTCACTCCCCTTTAACGAGTGGTTGACGCATGAAGGGGTTAACAGCTCACAAACACCTGCTGCCAGGTCCTGTGTCTACACTGATGACCTAATTCATCCTCTAGTTCACTTAGACCCTTATGTAAACTTTGTCTCAAACCCACCTCCGCCCCAGAGGTACATTTTCCACAACTGCACTCAGCCTCTCCTCAACTTCTGACTAAGCCTCATTGATCACTTCATGAAGCACAGACACGTTGAAGGGTTTAGTCTCTTCGGGTTTCGGTTCTGCATGTCTACTTAGCTAATGAGCTGCCTACTTGTAATGCCAACCAAGCTGCAAGCAGATTTATAGGTAACTGCACCTTTAATGAAGCGATCAATGTTTTTGATCTTGTGTAGTCAAGCGTACCCTTAATATTCGAAGTCTAACTGAGAAAATAATTAGGTTAATTGTTTAATTGACTGCTTAGTTAGAAAGAAAACCCAGGAGATTCCTGGCCTCCAGGAACAGAGAGAAAGACTCCTGCTAGGCAGCGGTGACAGACACACACGGCAAGAAGAGTTCAAAGCTCAAGCACACTACAGTCCTTTGAATTCAGTTGTGGACATCGCATCAGATCTCTTTATGGCTCAGTCTACTACATTCTGACGCAGATACCCCATCCTTTAAGAAGATAATACGTTGCACTAAAATGGCATCCAATTAAGAAGTAATTCCTGCTAGTTTCCGTATAAAAGTAAGATATGTCGCCGTAAAATGAAAGTAAAACAAGGAACACGTTAGTTCCAAGGCTCGATAGAGGAAATTTCCTCTCAACTGAAATTCCTCACCAGAAATATGCCGCACAAACACTTGCCGGTTTACGATAATTGTTCACTTATACGAGTTTAATTTTGGCGGCTCCTTGCCCTGGGTAACGGAACAAACTCGCGGTCTGTCGCTTTGCCACGGTCAGGTTGTGTTTTGTTCAGTGTACCACTTTAACTTGAACATACCTGCATCAGAGGCACAAGAGGAGTAACACCTTATCTTCCCAAGGCCGTCACCAGGCTCTTCGGGAAGCGGTCAACTACGGTAACACCACGTCCAACATGGCCGCCAAACCTCGCTCTCGTTCACTGGCGCGGGATTGAAGGCGCTGCGGTCCTTAAAGACATGGCGCTCATAGTAAACTACAATAAACTACACCGTGTTTATATAATGTCAACCTCGGGGTGAGATTCATTTATCTGGGGAGGGACATGGTTACAGGGGGAACCCGAGTATCCGCGATGAATAACACGATCTGAAATCCCAGGGCTATAGCAGCTCGCAATTCCTAAATGACCTGTTTAATAGAAGACAATTAAGAAGTGTTTTGGGACAGATATTTAGTAGCGGAGAATCACACTTCACTCTTCCTGTAAAACTGCATTAAACTAGTACAGCTGACTCTTAATAAAAACAACGAATTTATGGTAAATGTAAGCCTAATAAATACTGTTTAGAAGTAGCCTCTGAGAAAATATACCCTTACTGTTTTGTTTGCGCTAAAACAAATTTGGTCTTTTTAAGACTTGCGGAATCCACGCTCTGCCAAAACTGAAGCTGATGCACTAGAACAAACTTGAAATTCCAAACTATTATTCTTTGCTACAGACTCCCACAATTCTCAGTGTAAAGCAATGTCATAAAGTGAAGTAGTGGCAAGATTACTTGCCATTACGGGGCGGTGGGGTGGCTCTTTGGCCAAATAAATAATACAAGAAAGTGATCTTATCTTACAGTACAGTACAGTACAATCATGTCGCACTTCTCCTAGACAGTCACCAGGTGGCAGTGTTCGGTATTCACCTCCTAGTTTTGTCACTCGGAGCATCCCATAATAGATCATAGTTTAAAACCGATACCAATAGCAGAGTGATTCATATCTATCGTCCCGGGTGGAAACGATGTCCTGTTACCCATATAAGGCCCAAGAGGAGCTCTTGCTGTATTGGTTTACCTTGGGATGCAAAGTAGCTGTAGTGTACCTGTGTGTCTGCCTGTGCAAGACTGCGCATGTTTGCACAGAGGTCCGACTCTCTCCTGCTCCAGCAATGTAATTTGTAAGAAAGTAAGAAAGTTTCCGCACAAGGGGAGGCGATTTGCTCATGTTGGCGACAGTAATCCAAGGGCCTCATGCAGCTGTTTCCTGAAAGAAGCCAGGGGATTCAACTTTGACAGCACGGCTGGGGTGCCTGTGCCATACCCCCACAACCCTTTGTGTAAAGAAAATCCCCCTGCTCTCATTTCTCAATGCATTTCAGCAGCTGTTTCCACTTGCGCCCTCCGTCTGGGGCTGGTGCTGTGGGTCTTGAAGTCCAGCCTGGTCAGGTGGGTGCCCTCGTGGTCTTCTCTGCTCTGGGAAGCAGTGAACCGTCTTCAGTCGAGACGGCAATAAACACGGCGATTTACGCTGCGCTCATCTGGCGAGCGGACCTCTTCTCTGCTGTCCAAGCGCTCGGGCCCCCAGCCTGCGCAGCGGAGGACTCCGGGAGTGAGCCGCCTGGCCAGGCCCCGTGTTTGCGCAGAGATTAGACCCCAGTTCGGCCACCTGTAATATAGGAGCTAATCCCTCGTGTTGACAGTGTCCTGGGAAGAACGGGCAGGAGCGCGAGCTCTGCCATTCCGGGCTGCTTCTCGCTGGGGATTTTCCTTTATCCGGGGATTAGGGAAGGGAAGGGCCTTGGAATTAGCATGGAAACCTGCATGAGGAGCAAGGGAGGGGCCCCTTTCATCTCCTCCGAGATCAAATATTCTCCCCCAGGGCTGATCCCCCCATTACTGTAACATCAAAGCCAAGAGCCAGGAATTAGCATGCGAGGTGAGAGGGGAGCAGGGCGCATCACATCACCCCAGGAATTAAATATTTAATACTGCACTATAGCTTGGTGCAGTCTACACTATACACTATAAGTGTCCCTTCTCCACATGCTAGGACATTTTCCATAAAATCGCATGGAATACGGTTACAGATCGGGACAAAAGAAACTTCATTTGGAGGAATCAACACGAATGAGTGAGCCAAGGCCTTCTGTGACGTGAACAAGCAAAACCTAAATTAAAATATAAAAAAACTAAAACCTAAATTACTGGTTGGTTCTCAGAATCGTCCTTCAATTAAATGAAAGCCAGGCAACACTTATATAGTGCTGTTTTTTTTTTAATCATTGTACTAAAGCACCACAAGGAAGGCCAGATTACAGATATTTCTGGGATTGACAACTAATTTTAAACTAGGGGTTTAAACACCGCTTGGCTGCTGGTATGAATGCATTTTTCCACTTGTACCAAATCCTCATGTTATTCGCGACACGGAACAGGACAATTCACACATCCTAACAAGTTAAGTTACACCTCAAGCAAAGTTGTGCCCCTTGCTGTGTTTGATTAAGGTGACTGGGCAAAGCCCAGTTCTGACCCATTGTCTTGCTCTGACAATGAATTAAGAAAGCATCCCATCACTGTCCCAGCACCCACCCCCGCAAAATCCATCCTCCCAATATCATTAGCCAAAGCTAACAGGATTAATTAGTTGTCACCAACAAAGGACAATAAGCACAGTTGATCCCTACAAGTCAGAGAACATTTAAGAGCTCCCTTTCTGATATGCAGATCTCCTAATGGCTGTTACCAGTGATTGTGGGATTTGAAGGAGATAAGGCTTCTCTAAGGGGCTGACAATGAGATTCCTCCTTGTGGGTCTTCATATCTGATCTCCCACCCAAGGGGTCATCTGAAAAAACAGTCAGGGGAGAAAAGGGAGGAGAGAGGTCGGGGGAGGGGCACAGGAGAGCTAATCTCTTCAAAGTAACTGCAACTCATAAATTACACACATGCAAAGCCGCTAGATGTTAGACACCAGGGGGCCACAACAGGCAAACACAAAGAGAGCTGGTGCATACAGTAGGTGCTCTGCGTCCAGTTTTCAGACCCCATCAGTAAAGAGGAATGATTCCGAGTCTCTGACTCTGCAGTCCTGCTGAGCAGCCCCCACTGTGCACCACCATCGCCACAGTTATGACTCAATAATAACCATATGTACCGTAATCACCATTATAGTAAAAGTAATTCAGGTAGCTGGCTGCGTCAGCATGCGTAGGCTGCAAAGGAACAGGTAAAGGTTTATTCCCTGCTGGAAAGAGAAGGAAAGAAACACAACGTTTCGACTGTGGAGCCGTCTTCGGGTGTCACACGTTGTGTTTCTTTTCTTTTCAGCAAGAAATAAACCTTTAGTATAATGCAAAGGAACAAGTAAAAGTCCCACTCTATTTTCATAGTCTTTACTTGATGTCTGAACTTATCGTTTTAATTCCAAACCATATGCAGGTGATAGGTCACATCAATTTGTTTAAAGCATTTAAAACCTAAAACCTGAATAAGGTGCAGTTATTTATCCAGCCTTACAGAAGTCTCTAGCAGGCTGCAGCAGTCGAGTGGAGTCTCACCAGTGTGCCTGTGCTCCGAGTCCATTACAGAAAATCATCTAGTGGAATTCGAAATATAAAGCCAATCAAATAAAATATCTTGAAGTTATTTTATTTTCCCGTTCACTTTCTGTTTTAACTCAGGCTTTTACTTTTTTTCTTAATAAGTAACACATCGCCGACACAGCCAAGGGAATCCCTTCGGCTGCCGAAGTACAGTACCTAACACGGGCACACTAGGGCGGAAAGATTAAATACAACAGAGTTTTAATCTGGCGAGCAGGTCCGAAACAAACAAACAAACAACTACAAATATTTTAAAAGTCACAGGAGAGTGTTACTGTGTCATTACAACACTCTGAATATCAGTGCGAGAGGAGCTGAATGCTCCATTGCGCGGGTCGCGCTCGGTACGGCTGCTAAATTCAGAGACCGCAGAATCTGCCCGTCTTCCGACTCACACCCGGCTTCTGAATTAACTGCTTTTCCACCTTCGCTTTAGCTACATTACCCCTGAAGAGAAGATTAGCTGGTTAATTACGCATCGGAAAAAAAACAAGGGAGAGCGTTATACATTCCTTTCCACCCCCGACATACTACCGCGATCCGAACGCCCCGACTGCAGGAGACACACGGGCTTCAGACGGTTTCGCGACGGCAGATGATCGTGTTGAAAGCTTGAGCGCAGGGGGAATTGATGGGTCGATCGATCACTGACACTGCTGTGCGTCAGACCTCTCGCTTCGTCTGAAACCCAGCCGGAGCACCATGACATAGCGTCCTGCTGTCGGCCAGATCAAGTGCATGAGGTTGATTTATATCGTGTTCCTTCGTATTCAGAGCCCGAAGAAGCCGGCGTCCCTTTCTTTCTGGCCTACATTAAGAAATGTTAAGAAGTGTGTTTTTTTTGTCAGCGTATTTTTAAAACAAAATAGATTATGCCAAGGAACAAGTTATAGGTTTATTCCATGCTGAAAAAAAGAAGAAAGAGAACACAACCTTTCGGCCGTGGAGCCTTCTTCGGGTGTGAGCAACCTGAGCAACCTCACACCTGAAGAAGGCTCCACAGCCGAAACGTTGTGTTTCTCTCTTGCTTCGTTCTTTCAGCCTGGAATAAACCTATTACTTGTTCCTTTGCAGCCTGCGCATGCTGACGCAGCTGCCCACCTAGATTGTCAAGTCTTGGAAGTTGTTGTCGAACTTCGTGGGGGGGGGGGGACAAAGCAGCTTTATTTTTTATGGAAGAAGTAGAGTTAATTCATGTTAAAAAGTTAAAATAAGGTATGCAACGTTCCGGATGCTGCAAGTTGAGTGGAGGTTTAACTTTTTATTGGAGGATCTCTAGCACTTTCTGTAGTGCGGAACACTCAGCTGAAGTCTGATTACTTTATACTCCGTCATCGGGACAACTATTGAAAGGGCAAAAGTGAAAACGTTTCGTGAAAACGTCTGATTTAAAGTCTGTGCATCTTCTAATATCATGTATAAAATCATAGTTGGATTGCTGAAGCCGGAAGCATTGATTTTGCTTCCAAATGACATTATACGTTCAGTATGATTTATAAGAGTTTGCTGGGAAAATACGCAAGGCAGTAATCCCATGGTTAAGATTCAAACTTCTGCTGTTTGTCTTTAAACTGGAGGACGATAAAAAAAACTGAAAAGCTGTTTTCATTTCTTTTTTCTTTTGAGCCTTTTTAAGTTTTCCGGTCGGTCGGGGGAAAAAAAAAACTGCGTTTAAAATAACTGTAGTGTGAATTCGACCGGTGGGGAGACAGACAGCTGCGAGCTGTTCGAGATCTGGTGCTGTGTCGGAGTAAAGAAAACCTGATGTGGCCTTATTAGGAGACTCGTTCCGATCAATTCGGATTTATTTACTTGGAAAAAAAACAGCATCTCATTCCAATTGGTTATCTTTTAATTCGTCGGCTCCCAAGAAAACAGAATTTCGCCTCGCTGAGTCATTTTCAGAGACCCCTGATGCAATAGTAACAGTTTTAATTGTAGTACTGCAGGATAGAGTCTCAAGGGGCCACAGATCGCACACCAAGCTGACTCTTCAGACAGGGAGCTGTTGACACTTGATTCCCCTCTGAGAGACGAAATGCGTTAGTTACCAGAGTGCTTGCGCTAGGATGTAACCCGGAAAGATTGCATAAGTAAACAGGAATCCATTCTGCTCGCTTCCTTAGAAACCAGTTTAAAATCGACAAATGTCAGTGGGTCCCAGAAAGGAGAGGGGCAGCTTCCACACTCGATTTGAGAAGCCGAGCCTCCGGAGAGAGATCTGTACTGGAGAGGTTATAATGACCTTTCGATACCTGAACCGGTTTGAGATTTGAGACATAAGGGTCGTTTTTCACGACACGATACTCCGACGCGACAATCCTCCGACCTAAAGGATTTTCAGTGAACGTTAAGTGAAATCCCCCTTATAAGTTCTTCGTACAGAAATCGACGGAATTAAACCGCTCCTTTATCGCAATCACCCCCTGCAACGGGCAGGCTAAGGCTTCCCGAGTTGTAACAATATGACGATACTTAAACAAGTAGGAATGATCTAGAAATGCATCGCTACGCAGCGAAGACCTCAGTGAGGAATGTGCTCGATTTTGGGAGTTCGCCATGGCGGGTCTTACTATACGGCTCCTATCCATCCAGCACCCGTAGAGCAGCGTACAGGACGGCGTGAGGCCGCTTGAGCGGTCTGGGGGTCGATGCCCTCCTGCTCGTCCCCCGAGCACGGGCCCTTCCTCTCCCTCACTCTCCTCCTCCTCCTCCTCCTCCGGTGCTCTGGCGGGTGGCCGCCTTGCCGGCTCTGGGGTCTCCGGCCGCCAGGGGGCGGTAGGTCGAGTACAGGGCTCCGGCGCGGCTTAGCGGAGACCCGCGGCACGAAGACGCGCCCTGAAACCAGCCAAAAGGAAAACAAAAGTGGGAATAATAATTCCCACTTTTGGGAATTAACTACGCGTAAAATAATAATTACGCGTAGTTTCAGCTGACGAGTAAATGAGTCCTCAGTGTCTTTAAATACCCATGTAGAACAATTACCTGACCGCCGATACAGGGGTGCTGTGAAGGGACGGTCCGGCGCCCGCATCACGGCAATAGTTATTCGCCTTATCAATAAGAAAGCAGTACCTACCACGTGCCCCTCGTGTTGCCGGAGGATGCGGGACAAGACAGCAGAGAGGAGAGTCCACGGGGCACCCCGGGCCGACACCCCAAGATCACACATCTTTTTTTTTCCCGAAGAAGAAAGGAATCGGCAACTCCCGATTTGGTTTGGGCGAGGCAGACGGCCTTGGTCCGCCGCACTGAGAGCTACCCCGTCGCAGCTGTAGCTGTGGAGCTGATCCCCACCGCTCCCGTCTCCTGCAACCGACAACTCCATCCAGCCGTTCACCCCTAAGAAATCTTCTTTAACAGCGTGTCAGCTGCTTAAAAAGGACTAACGCAACTTACAGAAAGAGCTGCTCACTTTAAGCGCTTTCCCACTAGTAAAATGTAGAACTACTTCGCATTACAAATAACAGAATCAGGTGTATTTTGGTCTGTTCTTCGCCGTCAGCTATACGGCTACTGGTTTGAACTTTAGAAACTAAAATGTATTCTTCATAATGAAACTATCCTAACAGGTGTGCTTGTATCAAAGCGCGTTCGTCAGTAACAGGCTTCAAAGCAGTACTGCGTGTAACTGAATAGAAAAAAAACATGCATTCTTTTAAGTAGAGATGTAGTTGTTCTTCAGTATTGTCGATCATTTTCTTAATCGGGGTTACCTCTGGAGAGCGGGGCATGGGGACGACGGGACAGGAACACCCACAATAACAAGCACCGGCGCCAGGGATACATGAACACACACCGCATTAACCCCGATCACCACGCTGTACGGCGCAGGCTTTAAATAGGAATTACTGGGCAAACGCAGCACGTGGCCGAAGTAAGAGGAAACGTAGTCAAATTAAAAATAAAATTGTACCGCTAAAACCCACACTCAAAAACGTTTAAGCACACTGTATTGAGTTATTAAGATAGGGACACGGAGATGTTTGGGTTGTTCCTTTTAAATAGATTCAAGAAATCTATCGGTGCGCCTATCGAAACTATGTTGCACATTGGTTTTATCGATTTGTGTTTTTTTTCCAACGCAGGTTTCCAGTCTACACCAACCACAATCGGCCGCCTTTTCTCTGTATTTATATTTGAAGATTAAATTAAATCCAACAAAACTAGGACTTTTAAAATATGTTCATCCCGACCGGGTCATAGCAGCTGCAACACATCACATAAAACGCTAGACAACTCCAAACTTCATCCCGTTTCCCCCGAGTCACTGGACCACCTGCGTCTGAATATCCTGTAGGCGTTCCTATCTGCTGGAGGCGTTTAACACACACACACACACCTGCTCCAGTTACGCAACCCACTCGGTAAGTGTTACTATTAATAATGACTTAATTACAAAGAGATCTAATTTACAACCGACACGTTTTTTCTGCTAACATTTTCTTTTAATCAATTTTGAAGGAAATAAACTTAATCGAGTGGCGACTGTTAGCGTTTTCTGTATATTATCGAGCCTCTCTTAAAAATAGTCAAACGGCACAAGATGTTCCCGATCCCAACGCGTTTATCTGGATCGAATTAGAAAACCGTAGAGCCGCCTTATGTCAAAGACCTCATTGAACTGTATCCACAGTGGAGGAAAGCGATCTTCTGTACTTACCGTACTCTTCAGCCGCCATAGAAGCGACCGACCCACAAAGCAAGTTAAAGAATGTGTTGATGTTTTATCATCGGGCTGAACAGTCGTTCATGATTGACTTTTGATTTTTAAGTCAACACGCTAACACACAAACGTAACTTAACCGGTGTTGACATGGTTTTCGAAGTTAAATCAACCGGCATTTACACAATCCACAAAACAGCAAGGTTTCTGTCAACAGATGCGTGTTTAAACAGCATTATTTTCCGTCTCACGCATCGGCGTGCCTGCTTACGTGGAGTCTGTCTCTTCGGCTCGGGCTTGTTAAAGCAAGACAGGCGGCAAAGTCATCAGGCAGACGATCCTAACTCACACCTGTAGCCCGGCGGGACCGTTATTCAGCACAAAAATAACCTCAACACATCGCGCCAAGCTGCAGATTGCGTATGCATTTTTATTTAACAAAATACTTATGTACAGTTCATATGTAAAAAATAATAATTTACAGGATGTACAAAGAAGAAAATATACGTCTTTTCCGCGTGATTGTCTGCTGGAACACGAGACAAAAAAAAAAAAAGAGAGATGAAACCTATGAGGTTTAAAGACCAAGTGGCAGCGCGCCCGGGGACCCCGCTCACTGGCAGTTCAAGCCGCTGGCTGGGCCGTGCTTGAAGATGTACTGTGCCGGGTAGTAGACGGGAGAATACTGTCCGTTCCTCAGAGCCCAGTCCGGCCACAAAGCGCCCGTGTCCGGGCCGCCGCTTGCCGAGCGGGCTCGGTGCCCGCCGCCCGAGGTCGCCGTTTCCGCCAGCGACCATATCTTGGGCTTCTGGGCTTTGGGCTCGTTCTCCGTGCAGCCCAAACCGGACTGCGCACAGACCGCCTCCGTGTCGCTCTCGGCACCCGGGGCCGGGGGCACTCGCTCCCCGCCCGGTAACCCCCCGGCGTCCGCCTCTGCTTCCTTCACGGCCTGGGGGTCCTCCTGCTCGTCCCCCGAGCACGGGCCCTTCGGCAGGAGCCCTTCCTCTCCCTCACTGTCCTCCTCTTCCTCCTCCTCCTCCTCCTCCTCCTCGGACCGGCCCTTGGAGCCCCAGCTCATCCTGTTCTCTTTCTTCAGGCGCCGGCGCGCGTTGGCGAACCAGGTGGACACCTGCGTCAGGCTCATCTTGGTGACGATGGCCAGCATGACCTTCTCGCCCTTGGTGGGGTACGGGTTCTTCAGATGCTCGTTCAGCCAGGCCTTGAGCGCCCCGGTGCTCTCGCGGGTGGCCGCCTTACCGGCTCTGGGGTCTTCGGCCGCCAGGGGGCGGTAGGTCGAGTACAGGGCTCCGGCGCGGCTTAGCAGAGCCCCGTGGTACAAAGACACGGCTTTGGGGTCAAAACAGCTCTGAAGGGGGGAGAAAGAAGAAGTCGAGTTAATTAGACAGCTGTTAAGCGTCTTGAAAATGGACGCAAACGTTTATTTTTCGTCGTATGATTATTTTAATTGAAATTAATGTAAAGCGGTAACAAAAAAGAAGGTTGATTTAGTCCACGTATAGCATTTATATTAAAAATCATCACAAACGGAGACTGACTTGTGATTTCACCCAGGGACGGTTATTTGAAACCCGCATCGACGTGATCGGACACATTTCTGGGCCTGACGCTCAAGGGAGAAAAGTCGCTGTAAAAGTTTTCGGACACCGATAAAAATCCACGAAAAAAGAATACGGTAACGGGTTGGAGGATTGGGAAGCCTAAGATGAAGCGACACAGGACTTGCGGTCGCCCGGTATGAAATTACAGCGCGACTCGCGTCCTCTCTTTACATCGCTTTCCTGGAAAATCATTTTCTGCGCTTCCTCCGAGACAGAGCGGTTTGGACTGTTATCCCGCCACCCGAGCGGTCCAAACAGGGAGGAAAGTGAAGCTCAGCTTACCCTGTGCGCTCCGTGCCTCAGGTGAGGGTAAGGGACGAACCCGCAGTCCTGCACCCCGGAGAAAAACAGGGGCGCCGCCGCGAGGGCAGGGAAGGCAGGCGGCGGGGGGGGGACCATCACGGTCTGATTCCCAGGCGGCACGCGGAGGTTTTTCCCGAGGAACAAATCGCCGAATCCCGTTTGCGAGGCAGGCATCCTGGTCCTCCCGGTGTCAGCGCTCCGACAGCGGCGCGGCGCCCCCTCACCTGAGCTCATATACTGCGCCCAGCGCGGGGCGGGGCGGGGCCTGTCGCCGCTGACGGACAGGCCCGCTCTGCAAGACGGCCTTTTACAGCTCCAAATTCCTTCAAAGACCACCGCTGTTCCTTTTAGCGGAATCTCAAAGACGCTAAATACATGATAATCCTAAATCCCAACCTGATATGTATTATAATGAAACGGATTACAAGACTTTCTTTAATCTAATAAAATATAGGCTGCGGCGAGAGAAGTCAAAAAGCCACCCCAAATTAGCCCGTTTTCACACAAGCCGCAGAAATTAGATTTAATTTAGATCTAATGGATTTAAACAACACACGGGATTGTAATTTACTTGTCGAGAAGTTTTTTTAAACGTTGATCTTTAATTAAAAATAAACGAGTGAACAAACCTACTCCTCCAAAACCTGAACGGGTTTAACAATACAATTCTTTGGTACTTTTTATGCGTGTAAAAAGTAATTTTCCGTCGCCTTGTAGATTAGAATCCCAAAATACCACAACGTAATAATAAAACAATTCCACTCAATCCGTTAGATCAAGTTAATGGTGAGAAGGAAAACAGTTTCTTTACTCCTGTTGGCTAACCACTCAAATCGCATAGCATCAACCATTAAGTTTTAAATGCAGCGCTTGCGTATTGACTAAACGGACACGCATTAGCCCCAATGCAGTGTTGAAGGTTAGTAAAATTAAATCCACTGGATATACAGTGTAACCCTCTTAAATTATCTTTATCTAAGATCAAAATTTAAATGGATCACACTAGACAAAAGGGACAGTACAGTAAATATTTTAAAAGGAATGTGTGCAAGTGAAGTTAATAATAAAATGGACAGCCCTGTTTATAACTAGTTTTTGAACTTGGTCCACTAACCGACGTTTTATAGTTTGTCGTTTACTAGAGTTTCTTAGATCCTCATGATGCCTATCTTACGTTATTGACTCAAAAAAAATAGAAATAATAGTAATGCTTACATAAAATATATATTACAGTAGGTGCACTGTTCTTATATAAGTCTCGTTTTTGTCAAATACGGATTACTTTCTACCGTTCGCTTGATTAGAAACATGCCTTCTACGAAGCACAGAAATTAAAACAGACATTTGCATATGAAGCGAGTCCCTGATCCGAGATCAGAAGACCTGGAGAATGAAGCCCGTGTTTGTCAGACGCATTAACAAACACGGCTGTGTCGCTGAAGTCTGGCGGATACATGCGAATTAAATTAACCACATTTAATTCAGCAAATAGCTACAAAGATCACGGATTTTCGCATTCTCAAGAACTGTGCGTTAACAGCGCTTTCCAAGGATGAAGTCTCAGAGGCCGATTATGACTGTGTTAAAACAGGCGGTGCCTGGAGCATCAACCTTAAATCATCAATTTATTAACACTCGGGGCAATTTCGTTTTGCAATTAAGTAATTAAGTGGATCAGCGATCATTTAAAAATGAAAACCCAAACGAGAAACACAGACGGCCTTTCCGGACTGAAACGACATTAATTGATTTAGTGAATTGATCACAAATCGCCTGTTTTCCACATCTTTACAAACTGGCCCGTAGTTTAAATCGGTTTTCAACTACACTAAGAATACAATCGGAACTGCAAATATTTTTAGTTAACAAATCAACCCGACTTTAAATTGTCTTCTGCTTATAAAAGTGTTTATATTTACATCTGTCAAATTGAAATCATTTAAATTATTTTTAATTAATCTTTTTTTTTAGATAATGATAACATTTGTAATTCTGTATCGAGCAGAACAACGACAGAGTCACAGGTGAAGATTTCAGATCTGTTTCGTCAGAGGGATACAGAGAGTGGCCTTACTGTACGTATTCATTCATTATAAATTAACCGTGTTTAAAAACCGATATAAACCAATCAGGATGCAGCTGAAAAGTGAGTGAATTAACACAAAAAAATCGATTATTTTTAAAACTACTCTTCACCTAAGAAATCTCGTTGCGATTGAATCCGTCAGATGTTTTAAATTAACTATTTGTTTTTATAAGCTAAAAAGTGTTTCCTGTCTCGCTACGAACAAAGATTTTTATTCGCAGGTCAAAGATAAATTGCCTTATTAGGACAGATTGTACTAATTCGGGTTGAATGGTTACTGCATTACAAAAAAACCTGTTGTGTTTTTTTTGCTCATTAGTGTTTCTAAAGTGTCAGCTGTTTCTGTCCCTATCGGCCCACTATCGCTCAATAGTCCTCATTAAACGTGCGTGGCGGAACAGGTGTCGGGTAATGTATATGATAATGACCAGATAACAGATGCTAATACAAGGTAGGCGGAGGGCACAGTTAAAAGACACCAAGATAAGGTTACAGTGTTTTCCCCTCATTTTAAATTACTCTATGCATACCAATGCGAGCTTCCCTCCCTAAAAGGGGGAGATGTACACGTACCGACCTGCCTATTCAAATCAGGAAACAGTTTTTTTTCTCCATTTCGCTGAGTTAAGGTTGTCGGTACTAATGTGTTTGGCTTGAATGGGGTGTCAGGGCATTAGCGCCGGGCGTGTGAAACACGATTCAGCTCCTTACCTGTGGCCAACCGTAACCTCACAGCACGGCGTTGTCACCGTCTTTCCCTTTAACGAGACGCGTGTGTCGAGAGCATTTCTGCGTCTCGACCCGCAGACGCGCACTTCACCATACGATTTCAACACGGATTCGATTACAATTAAATTTTTTTTTTTACCATCATCCAGGCGGTGGAGCGGAGTCCCCATTGCCCGTTAAGCCCTTTGAAGTGTCCAGAAAAGCCCTATTCAAGTGTGAGGAATTATTATTTAATTAGGTGTTCTTCGGAGCGTTAAAGGATCAGCGCTAATCTGGGAGAAATACTCTGTGCTGAAGCACCGCAAAGATCCAGACACTCTGGTTGGAACATATTTAGTAAATTGCCACCCCAGTTTAACAGCTTTCAACGAAATCTTTGGGAATAAGTAAAAACGATAACCCAAGAATGTGATCCGTGGAAGCAGACAATGCAGTCTGACGAAGTTCCACGCAGAGAGATGTGTTTTGTTCTGTGAGCTGTAAGCATGGGTCTGTTGTAGCCGAGACGCTCGTAGGCACTCGCTGAATCTCTGAGAGGGGCCGAGTTTGCGTGTGAGCTGCGGTAGCGACGGGCCTGATACCGACCGGGGCAGGGGACTCAAATTAAACAGTTTGTTCTACAGGACAAATTTGCTCAGCTTGTCTCAAGGGTGACGCAACCTCGCCCTTTGCTGCTCTGTGTGCAAAGTAGACTCCGGTAGATTACAGATCTCTGACAGGAAACGGCCCAGGACAGACGAGCGTCTTTCTTGGGCTCTTCCGGATCTTACAGCAGGCCAGTGTGTGAAACACGGACCACTGAAAACACGTGGGAACTATGGGGGAGTACGCCTCAGACGGGAAACAGGTGGCACTTCTTTACACAAAGGGCAGTGGGGGTCTGGAACAACAGCCCATGTTATTTGAAGTCGATACCCTGGCCTTTCAGGAGACTGATGGATGAGATCCCTCAAGCAGCCGAGAGCTGGAAGGACAGAATTGTCTCCTCTCGTCTGTCACTGGTCTTCCGACCGCTGGTCTTGGCTCTCTTGCGCTCCTGGCTTGCGGGGGAGGACAGACGCTGGGGTTAGAATAGAACACGGATCTGCAGCTCCAGCCTCAGGGAAAATGCTGCTTCCTGCTCTCACCTTGCGGAGCTCTTCACTGCCTAATTGCACAAGCAGACCGGTCTAACGCTGTCATCAGTCTTCAGCTGTCAACGTCATAAAAGCAGGTTGGACACTGTTGCTGCTCCACCTACAGCCTAGGTTATAGCTGATGTGCCACAATCCAGCACACAGCACGAGTCAGAGAGCCTGTTGTTTCTACTATCCTTCGGCCTTGGAGAAGCCAGAGTACCTGACTAGCAGCGAGTGTTACTGATCCTGAAACTCTTCCTTGCTTTCTGCTGGTGTGCCAGGAACAGGCCGAGAGCAATGGCTGTCATATCAGCATATTAAAAAACTCTGATTTACGTTCTGAAATATCTGCTATATAGGGCATACACATTTCACAGATCCTGTTTATTTGCTGAGAATTGTACTACACTGAAAATACAGACCAATTAAATCTGTAACAATTTCAAATTGTACTCACAGAGCTCGACACGAGGAATGCCTGTAAAATTGCTCCAGCTCTGCCTCTACATTGTCCTGCCTGCCAGAAAAACAGCAAGACATCTCTGCATACAAGTGAAGAAACGCCTTTTAAAAAAGCATTCCCTGCCTGGAGAGCTGACAACACAAACATTATTTGTAATGATGTTAAATTGCAGTGGAGCATAATTTACTAGCCATCACCTGCAATTATCAATGACAAAGGGTTGAAGCACAGGCTTTATTTGGAAGAGAAAGCCCTGAGCGAGTCTTTTCACTCCTGGCCAAGTGTTAACAAGTCACATGCAAAGAATGGAGCCTAAAGACAGCAGACAGGCTCTCTCGTTCCAAGGGCTCTCTGGCTTCTGCAGGGAAAATGAAGCACAGTACTCTCTGAAAAGCAGCTTTTCTGATCAGCTCTGCTCTGCTGCAGTTGTGTAAAACTACCAGTATCTACACTGTAACGCAGATCAGGAATACCAGGTATTATTAATACAGCTACTCTGCAGAAGGACGGACTAGAAGAGCCTCAACTCTGCCAACAGCAGAGGGGAGCCTGTTCCTGATGGTGTGAGTGCACTTTAGAGAACTGATCAGAGGAGCTCGTCCAGTCATCTCTTAACAGACGGGGACCTGTCTCTCACAGCCTTCCTGGGCAGCTTCTTCCCTGAAGAGCAAGGTGCTCTTGTTGCTCCCGGAGTCGCTGTACTTCCTTCAGAGTACCCTGACACCCCCATCCCGAGTTTCTGAATTCATATTTGTGGGTGCATACTGAAAACACCAGGAGCAGGTTTTGAGAGGTGCCCTTTTAAGCTGTAGAAATCTGATTTAACTCCTGCATTATGAAAAAAAAAGTTATTATTGTTGCTACTGATATTATTTCTTTGTATTGTGCAAATGGGACAAGGGCCTCCTAGAATTAATTTAAAAAAATCAGTTGAATTAAAAATACTTTTTTAGCAGCAAGAATATGTTACAGTTTTTTTTCGGGGGAAAAGAGAGACTCCAGTCTGAAGGTTGAATTCAATCATTGCTCAAAGTCACAGATTGCTTCTGAAACTTAGCTAAAGGTGTTGATTCAACCTTATAGCAAGTGAGAGGCTGCATGTTCCCTGTTTAATTGCATCTAATCAGTGTTTACTCTTGTTTGATCAGTATCTCCTGTGAATTGGATTTCTATATCGGTAAGTGTTGCACACATGCTGTTCCTTTGTTGTTCTAGTTCAGGCGGGGAGCTGCGTCAGCGTTCATAGGCTGCAAAGGAACAAGTAAAGGTTTATTCCCTGCTGAAAAGAGAAGAAAAGAAACACGACATTTGGGTGGTGGAACACCCGAAGAAAGCTCCACAGCCGAAACGTTGTGTTTCTTGTCTTCTCTAAACCTTTACGTGTTCCTTTGCTGTACGCTGCCCTGGGATGGGAGCCAGGAAGGGCAGTTTTATAAATAAAGTTTGGTTTTGAAAACGGGCTCATGAAGAAGCCTAATCGCAGGGCCCAGGATTCACCCAGCAATCCCCATGGCTCCAGAGCTCCAGAGCCCCGGCCACTGCTGCCTCATGGGACTCGGTAAGCCTCCAGACGCAGATGGATTGGCGTTATCGCGCTGTGCCAGCCTCTCCAGGCGCCTGTCCCTGCCTCTATCAGTCTCACTCCATCTCCCTGTCGAGAGCTGGAGAGCTGGAGAGCAGCCCCCGGCCCCCGGCCCCCGCCACCGTTAAAGCTGCTCTTTGTTCACACCCTGAGCCAAGCCTGGGCTCCCCAGGGCCTGCCGTGCTGGACGCGCCTCGTCCGTCAGCCCCCGAGGAGCTGCGTGACAGCCGGACAGGCCGCGGCCCCCCCCCCGTCCTGGGTCGGTCCAGCGGGCCGCGCCCCTGCAGCCCTCGTCAGCGCCACGCAGAGCCGCCAGCAGCACGCCCCCCTCACACCGAGCTGATTGATTGGCGTTTGTAGTGGGTGGGCCCCCTTTCTTGTGTTTGCAGTTGCTAATGACAAAAACAGCATTCCCCATTCCCCACCCCAGCCCACCCCCCAGCGCGCGCGCACACACACACACACGACTGCACTGAGGCTCCCCCCCCCAGTTTCTCAAGAGCTGCTTTGTGAGAACATCTCATCAAGTTGGTCTCGCAAATACAAATACAGAGAGTGCTATCTGCCCTCTCTCAGCTCACACACTCCCTGTTTCTCCCAGGAGGTGCAGTCGGACAGCCCTGACCACCGCTCACAGCACAATCCGGGGATCTTGTCCTGACCCCCTCGACCTGCTCGTCGGCCTGTTCCCACTGGGCACACCTCCCGCTGCCCTGCTGAGGCTCCCATGGAACTGGATTTGCATTAGCAAACTTAAAAAACTAAACAAAGTGGATGTGTCGGTATTATTTTGAAGTAGCATCCTTCAAAAATACCTAGATCAGTACTGTCCCGTATTTAATCAGCAGCTTGGAAAGTCCCCCGCATGCTCTCCATCTCGGGGTGAAAGGTTCTGCTTGTGCCCTGTGCGTGACTGTAGCAGGGACATCACCCTGCCCGCAGCCTGTCCGCACACACGTCCGCCACGGCCCAGGCTGACCCCCCTGACCCCTGACCCCGCACACCCTGGTGCAGGAAAGCACCGCAGCTTATCGAACTTTCATCCTGGAGCCTGGAGCCCCACACCCTGCAAGTTAAAAAAAGCAACAGTGCTAAACCTGCGCGTGCCGTTTTCTCCGTGTCCGTCGCTCCAGGGTTCCTCTCTATGCTGGCGGGGAACATCCTCTGTCCATTTCGGGGGGCCCCATGGTTCCCTGTCAGCGGCAGACTCTCCCCACGCCCTCCCGCGGTCCTGTTCCAGCCAGAAGCAGAAATCCAGCACCGCCAGGGGTAACAGGGCTAATGGGGTTAACGAGGCCGACGCCCTCGTTCGTTTGTAAGGAGTCGGGGAGCCGGGGCTGCTCTCTGACCTGAACCCCCCTCTTCGACACGCAGGCTCGCTGTACTTGTAAGAAAACCGCGACATGACATCTACATTTCAGGCCATTTGTAAAACAAAAAGTCCAAGCAGGCCGGGGGCGGCGGGGCTGTGATGGAAATGAGCAGCTCGCCCAGCAGGGCGGGGACTAATCCCCTCACAGAGGAGAAGCTGGGGCACAGCAGTGCTCGCTTTCCACACCTTTGCATTGCCCCCCTCCTGCCCATTGAAAACCAGCCCCCCTGTCCTGCCGCGGGCTCTCCCCACAGCGCCCCGGTTCCAGAACCCCTTCAGCGGAAGGGGGAGAAGGAGAAGGGGGGTGGGGCAGGTGGGGAGGGAGGGGGTGGGGGTGGGGGGTTTGAGGCCTCAAAGCCTGGGATTAGAGTTAATGTGCCTCCCTCGGTTTATAATCTCCTCAGAGGGGGCTTTGTTTGAGAGCTTGAGGGTGGCGAGATAAGTATCTATTACAGAAACGCCCCTCTTATCCCCCCTACCCCCCACCCCTGGAAAAAAAAACACACACACACTTGCCTCCATCCCCCCCTTCTCCTGATATCCGCCACCGAAAACAAGCGCCCTTTTCAGCTAATCTGGAATTAGGAGATAAAGCCCAGCGCAGCACCACCAGGCCCCATATTTAGTCCATCTGTGGCTCTCAAAGTAAATTACACCCGCCCCTGCAGATCAAAGGCGCTGTGTAAAAATGGGATTAGTGCGGTCAAAAGAAAGAGCAGGGGTGGTGGGGCGCAGGGCCCACCGCAGCCCCATGGAGCCCCAGGCAGCAGATCTGATAAGGGTCCAAATATCACCCCCCAGGGGGCAGGATAAAAGCGCCCCATTTCATGAACTGGCGGCGCTGGTGCTCGATCTCCAGGGCCAGGCCAGCGCGGAGGATCGGTGCTCCACCCACTGCCCTCCAGCTCGAACGCACGCATGCCCACCGCCGGGCCTCTGGCTGGGTATAAGGCGATGCCGGGGTGAGACCCCAATCGTCCCTGTGCTGCAGTCACCTCCCCCTTTAAACCAGCAGCTGTCGGACAAGAAGAGTCTCTGTTTGCGTGCCCTTCACCCTGCTCTTCCACTGGGCTGCTGCTGTGCCAATACCGATACCGAGACCAGACACGCCTCGAGCGCGTGGACTGCAGCAGGAGCGCAGATACAGCTGCTAACGACAGCAGGCGATACTATGGCAAATCACAGTCACAAGCCTGGACCCATTTCAATTTAATTTCACAGAGGAAGCACAGGGAATAAATTGCATTTTTTGTGATGATAAATAAGAAATATATTGCAATATATAGAAAACATAAATCACCTGTTTCTTTAAATAAAAAGGTACTTTGATATTTCACAGATATTTTTTGAAAGAAAATAAGTATAGTAAGGTTGAATGTGAGATATATGTAGATATATCAATTAAATACATTCAGCTATATACATATACAGAAACGTAACTGTTTTATATCTACAAAATGGAGACATTAAGTGTTTCAGTCCTTCAGTAAACCTAAAATGTGTTTAACAAAAGAATCAATCCTGCAAAAACGCATAGGGGTATTTTCTGGAATGTGAAGTTTCGGAGCGTGGCTCAAAGAAAGGAAAGCACATCCTCGACACTCTCAGCTCAACTGTGGCTTCCAGCACGGAAATCCTGGCATCCTTCCCAACATAAAAATAAACGTTTAAGATACGGAATTGATCAACACGCGTCCCAGCCGAGCTCCCAGGATCTCGGCTCATCGGGGCTGTCCTCCAATCCGGCAAGCGTACGATTTCAAAGAGCCAGCCGTCCGTGTCCAGGCTGCACCGGGGCGGAGGAGGACAGCACGCAGCTCAGGTGGGCCGTCCCGCTCGGCCACTCCAGGGGGCATGTCCGGCTCTGTCGCTGCAGGCCCGGGGATTGACTGGACGCACGGCCCGGCCCGGCCCGGCCCAGACAGGCAGAGCTCTGCGGTGCAGTGCTGGCTGGGGTGTCTGTCCGGCCATGAGCCCCCACTCGACTCTAGCGGGAGAACTTCCTGGGCCTGAACGTGGGGGGGATCAAGAGCTGGGGTCCCCCCTTTTCGTCCGAGCCCGCCAGGTCCTCCACCGAGCCCCACTTCTTCTTGGTGCTGCCCCCCGCGGTCTTCGGCTGGAAGAGGGACCCCAGTTTCTTGTTCCTACGCTCGCTGCCTTGAGGAACCGGGTATTCTGAGATGGGGAACAAAACCCACAGACAAGAGAAACCGAGTTGATCTGCTGAAAAGCACAGAAACAAAACTCTTAAGCACTTCAGTCTGGACACTCCAGCCGAGACGTTTTTAGGAACGTACACATAAATGCTGCTTTACAGAAAAATCCTGCAAGTGTCCTGGATTTAGAAAAAAAAAGGGCAAAGTGCTTTGTGAGACCACCCCGAGCTTGAGATCTGACTCAAGAAAATCGAGTGGAGGGGAAAAAAAAGTACCCTCGGGCAAGGCACTTGGATTCTATCGATTTTATGCAGTTTTTTTTAAAGTAAGAGTATGATTATTTCTGGTTACCATGTTTCAGAATAGACATGGCTTTTATGGAATCTTCCCAGATCTCAACAGTAGCCAGATCTATTCCCAGATCCATTCCCAGGCTGAAAGGAATGTCCTAAGCTGGCACAAGGGGAAACTATGTCAAAGTGCACTGAAAACAAAAAAAAAAATAGGAGGTACTTTTTTTACACAAAGGGTTGTGGGGGTCTGGGATAAGCTACCGAGCAATGTCGTTGAAGCTGATACCCATGCTTTCTAGAAGACACGGCTGGATAAGACCCTCAGACCAATTTACTAACCATCCAACAGAAGAAACAGGCTGAAAGGCCTCCTCTTGTTTGTAACCTGTGTTCCTAATGACCGTGATGAAATCTGAGGCCTATATCAGGAAGCCCGGGACACCGCTGAGGCTGGACCTCAAAGCAGCACCAGTCACGCAGCCCAACTCACGCAGGTCTCTTCCCTCCTTGTGGATCTCCTGCACGCCGAGGTACTGGAGAGCCTTGTGCCCGCTGTAGTCTCGCAGGTCCTCCCTGGCACCTGACGAACACAGACAGGGGGCACAGAGTCACCCGCTCTGCCCATAGACGGGCCGTGGGTCCCACTGCCTTTAAGACACAGAGCGCCCGAGACGTGTCTTACCATAGGTCTGGATGAGGAGGTCTATGATGTGCCTGTGTCCATGCAAGGCTGCAATATGAAGTGGAGTGTATCCCTAAGGAGGGAAATAATACAGTAGCTGGTACTTTATTACCATTTTGGAGTGAATTCTTTATTTTATGGAGGAATAAAAAAAAAATCCTGCATATTAGCCCCCCCAAACATTTAAGGTGTGCAAATCTATCCCCTGTTCAACCCCATAGGAAAAACTACTGTTGCATTTCTGGCAGAGGAGCCAAGTGGCACACAGACAGCTCTCTGTCCGAGTTGCAGGAGCCTCAGCGTGCTCAAGCCTGCTGTAGATGGGGCAGTTTTTCTCTTATTTACTTCACTGATTATTTGGATGAGAAGGGAAACTGCTTGTGTTTTAGATCTTTAATCTGCTTTCAATATTGCTTTCAATATTGAAAACTGAAAACCACCTGTAAACCTGCAGGACTGCAGCTGCACTCGCTGATCTAGAGATGCCAGTCCTGGTCCTGAAGGACCGGTCAGGTGTCCTGGGTCTGTTTAAAGCTTCAGCACCCGCAGAGCTGGGAGCTGCGATTGTAACTGGGCTCATAATGAACTCACTTAAGCTCATTAAGAGACAATGTATAATAAAAACCTGCAGACACACAGGCCTCCCAAGACCAGGACTGCACAGCCCTGCAGTGGAGGAGAATACTTACAAATCCTATAAATGACCAGATATACTTACTCCCTGGGACGTCACATGCCCAGTCCAGGAGAAACAGCGTGGAAAGCAAAACGAAAAAGCACAAAGTTCAGCAGTTGAACGCACTTAAGATAACCAAGTCTAATTCATAAGTGTCACATTTTTCTACACAGTATATAAAACATATAGGTTTAAAATATGTTAAAAACATCAATAAACAATTAGAATTATAGGTAATTTAATAAAAACTATATCTTTAACACAAAATCAAAAAGATATTCCACATCAGGGTGTGTAGCAGAGCTGACGAGAAAAATACTTACATGCTGCAGGAGACCCATGCCACGCACGCATACAGACAAGGAAACAGAGAAAACGTCGCAGTTAAAATTCTGGAGCAGTGCAGTTTGCAGTTTGCCCCAGACTGCTGCAGTTCGGCACACTGCTAACCCTCGACTGCACAGTGCAAAAACACACATCCAGCACGTTCGCGCCTCCTGCCCTGGCACCATCAGCACCCGCAGGGCGTGATGCATGCACGCTTAAAAAACCCGCTCTTCTGCCTGCCATGCCAATCGGTGCCGACGTGCAGCTGGCGCAGGAGACCCAGGCGTGCGTCACGGCTCCTCCCGAGGAGCAGGGGGGCACGGGTGCCAGCCGAGGGGGAGCGGACGCTCGGACTCACCGCTCTGCAGTTGACGTCCGCCCCGGCTCCGGCCAGCGTGGCGGCCATGTCCTCCCGGCCGTGCTTGGCAGCCCAGTGCAGGGCCGTCTGCAAAGCAGCGGGGAGGTCAGTCAGGAGGAGGGCGTACACACCGCCGGCGTGGCAGGCCCCAGACCCACCCCCCACGCCCGGGCCAGCGGCGGCCCCCACGGTTTGTGAACGAGGACAGAGGGGAGGGAGGGGGGACTGAGCGTACTGAGCGTCAGGGGCTCCGCGCGGGGACGCGGACAGTGGCACTGCTCGGGGAGATGGGGGAACCCCTGCAGTACGAGAGGCCGCCGCGAGGAAGCGGCGACTGCGCTGCTGGGGGCTGTGGAGTGGACGAGGACCACGAGGGGCCGGGGCCGGCTCTCCCCCGACAGCCAGCCAGCTGCACGGGGGCGGGCCGAGTGCTGTTTCCTGCCATTTAACACAGCTAATTACAAAACAACAAGCTGAGCGTGCCCACGGCGGGGGGCGGGCGGGGGGCTGTCAGCCGGGGAAGATTGATGATGTTGGTGTGACCCACAGATGCCAGCCTCCTTCCAGCCCGTCAGCGCTGACAGCGCCGCCGCCCCCCCACCACGGCAATTACCCCGATTCATATTTACACCCCAAAAATTATGTCTGAAATTACTGTAATTGCGAGGCCGTGATTAAACAGTTTTTTTCAGCGAAGCCTGTCTATCCTGTTTGCTGACAGGGTGCAAATTACACTTCACCGCTATCTAAGCAACACGCCCCCTCTGAGGCCGCCGCTCTGACAGCGAGGCAGGGAGGCAGCGCTGGGCTCTGCGCTGCTCCAGCCACCTGCTGAGAAGGAGCACAGATAAAGCTACCTTCTGCCTCTCATCCCCTTCTTCCTGTTCAAGTACAAAACACAGGCTTCTCAAGATATTCACTCGTGAAACCCTGATTGTATTCAGACAGATCACTGAATCTCAGTGAAATCCTCAGAGCGACCACGAACAAGGCGAAGCCAAATGAAACATGCGATAGAGAAGGAGCAGCACCAGGTGAACTGTGTCACACCTGGGAACTGCCTTGCTTCTGCCAAACAGTGTCAGGACTCTCAGGCCTGCAGCCCTGGATTTACCAGCCCTGCGTCTGTGCAGCACACGAGTGTGTCTGGAGCTCCTGGGATTGATGTGTCTGTCTGTGGTATTTGCATGTCTGTGCCCTCACAGCCCCCTGCAGTCAGAGTGATCAGCGGGCGATCTGACGCACGGATCTGACTGCACTGACGGACGCCTCCACACAGCGGGGCAGGGACCTGTCCCCCCTGGTGGGCTGCACAGAGACACCGGCCCACCAGTGCAGGCCCAACCTCCTCTTCCCCTGAACAGAACGGGCTTGAACAGGACCCGCACTGTTGCAGCTCAGGAACATACCAGCGCCCCCGTGTCCCACCATCAAGGAACAACACGGGGAGAAGGAAGTGATGTACTTACAAACTGGCGATGGGCCGGGCAGGAGACAGGGCGCGTTCCATTGGCATGCAGGGAGAGAGAAACACAGGAGAACAGAGAAGTCAGCCGTATTAAAAGACAGAAGAAGGAAATATTTATTCCTCTGTCCTGTACCCCCATCGTGGTTATGGAGACATTCCACTGAAACGGATTTGTAAGGGACTACTCCACCGTGGGACGGGACAGACACACCACAGACAGACCCGCCGGACAGGGCGAGACGCGGGCAGCGCGGGTGTGACGAGCAGCCAGAGCACAGGGGCTGGGAGGAGGGTTCCCTGTCCCCTGCCTCGAGGCGGACTGGCCCAGAGGCTGGGGACAGCGCCCTCTGCAGGGCAGTGAGCAGGCGAGCAGGGAGCGTGAAGCACACGGCTGCAGTCCGCTGGGCCGATGCTCAGAGACAGGACCACACTCCTCCTCGTGGACTGTCCGGCCCTCGACAAGACACGGGGGGGGGGGTGGCCCCAGGGCATCCTTGAAATGACCATCCCCACAACAATAGCCCCGTTAACCCCTTGTTGACCAAGGCCTCGGAGCACAGGGGCTTCTAAATTGGCTTTCCAGGGGGAGCCGCGGCTCACACACAGCGCCGGAGAGCTCAGCACTGCTGCAGAGAGGGTTCCCGGGCACGACTTCACACAGCCGGTATTCCACGGAGAAGAGAACATCAAAGGCAAGGAAGGGATTTAACACATCGGCCATTGTCCGCCAATTAATCCTGCCTCCTCTGTTACTTTCAGATTATCTTCAAGAGGGCCCGGGTCTTTGTGCTGCTCAAGGGCCTCCTGTTAATCCCCGACACTTCAATGCCGCCGAGTGTCTGGTCTCCTCAGAAGGTGCGTGCGTGTGCGTGCGCGTGCGCGTGCAGTTCTCAAGATTTCCTCAGGACCCACTTCCCTCCAGAGTGCGCAGGCCAGCTGGGCTAGCACCCTCCCGGTACCGCCAGGACTGCCAGAACCGTGTGGCTCTGAGCTCACACCGACTGTGGTTCCTGCAGCAGGGCTGGGGGCCGCGAGACCTGCTGGCCGGGGACCCCTCTGTCTCCCAGCAGCTGCTCTCAGGTCTTCCCTCTGTCCTGTACCCCATCATGGAGACATCCCACTGAATCGCATTTGTAAGGGGCTTTCACACGCGTTACACACCACTGACACACCCGCCGGACGGGGCGAGACGCGGGCAGCCTGAGCACAGGGGCTGGGAGGAGGGTTCCCTGCCACCTGCCTTGAGGCGGACTGGCCCAGAGGCTGGGGACAGCGCCCTCTGCAGGGCAGTGAGCAGGCGAGCAGGGAGCGTGAAGCACACGGCTGCAGTCCGCTGGGCCGATGCTCAGAGACTGGACCACACTCCTCGACAAGACTATTCTAGTCCGACCCTTCTCTGAAGGGGACAGCCTCTGAGGAGTACTGTCTGAGGATGACTCTGCGAAATCCAGTCAAGAAATGAGGCTGAGGGAGGCTGGCTGTGAAAACTGAGAGCTGCGTACAGTCCTCACTGAACAAGGCTGCCTGTCTGCACACCAAGTACTGACCTGGCACTGAAGACAGACATCAAAACTGTCATTACCTGTAATTAACACAGATGCACTAAAGCACATTTAAAAGTCCAAACATTCGGGCACAAGAAAGCAGTGAGAGAGACTCACCCCCTGGGAGAGAAGGCCACGTGCAGCCAGGAACCGCAGGAGAGACCCCAGAAAGAAAACAGAGGGCATAATTAGACACTGCTGGGGATCTCCAGGGGCCAGAGGGCGACGGCCACTCAGGGCAGCGGCACACACACGGGCTGCCAGGCCCCCAGCTCACGCACAACAGACAGCGAGGCCCCCGGCAGGGCCGGAGGAGCCTGCGAGACGGACAGACAGGCGGAGAGGAAAGGACAAAAACACACTCATACTTACAGAGGTGAAGTCCTGGTGTCAGCCGAGAAGGAAAAGAAAATACAGCGAGTTACATTTCAAGAGCAAAACCATCGGCGCTCGCGCGTTAAGTACAGGTTCAGGAAATAAGGCCGGCTGCTATGGCCTTTGAGTTGTCCACCACACCGGGGCTCAGGTAAGGACCTGCCACGCCCCCTCGGCCGCGGCCCGGAGAGCCGGGCAGCAGCAGGGCCCCGGCGGGCCGTCGGGCGCCGTACCTTCTTGCAGGCCAGGGACGGGTCTCGCTTGAGGAGCTGCACCAGGTGGGCCAGCTGCCCGCACGCTGCCGAGTGCATCCACTCCTTCTCCAGCGGATCCAGCTGCGGACACAGAGGAGACCCGGGATGGGCTTCCGGATAACCACCCACGCGGCGATGGGAGCAGCCCGCCAGCCTGCGCCCAGCCTGCGGGCAGCGGCACGAGGGCTGCCCCCGTCTAACCCGCACAGCGCTTCGTGCGAGCACGCAGCACCAGCTTCACACTCACCGCTCCGCTCTGTCAGCACCGCTGCCGGCCTGCTGCCCACGACCGCCACAAACCACCCGCCCTGCTCCTTCAGCCTCTCCGTGTGGCCCTCTCCTCCACCGCTCTGCTCTGGGCACAATCCAGAGCAGCACTATTTTTTCTAAAACCTGCTGACCTAAACTGTTCTCAACACTCTAAACGTCATCGTACCTTTTCAACAACATCCGTCTCCAAACTGCTTTATCCAGTACAGGGTTGCGGTGGGAGCTGGAGCCTGTCCCAGAAAGGCAGGTTACACCCTGGGCGGGACGCCAGTCCATTGCTGGGCACACACACACACTCACGCCGGAGCCAACATACCCAGAAGCCACTTCACCTACCAGCATGTCTTTGACCTACCCGACACAAGGGCGCACACACTTACCGCCACCGCATGGGACCCCACGCTCCCCGAGCCGTCGTCGTCCCGCTCCGACTCTGACTGCGAAAGAAGCACAGACAGGGGTGTGAGCGGGCCGCCGCGCGGGTAATTGCCCAGGCGATCAGCACAGGAGCAGGAACCTAGCAAGCGGGAGGAGACGCAGTCCCTCCGGCCCCGGCTGAGCGCGAGAAACAGCTGTGGACGGCGGAACCTGGGGGGCACGCAGTCTGCAGTCACATGCTGGGGCTTCACAACAGCGGCGGCTGCTGGTTAGTTGGGTCAGTGAACAAAGGAAGAGCATCTCGTATCGGCCCGGCGCTGGGCTGAACGTGTTCATTCAAGCAGGCTCGCGCCTCTGCTGGCTCTGTCCCTCTCTGCGCCCCTGAGCCCCTCTTTGCACCCTGTCTGTGCCCCTGAGCCCCTCTCTGCATACTCATCCAGGTCTTCAAGCTTATGTGTGAACAGACCATCACTGTACATCTTCACTGTTTCTTCAGCTCCAAGACACTGACACACACAGGAGCTCATGAGCCTCAGAGCTGAAGTGCTCAGAGCCCAGTGTGCTCGACTTAAGAAATCCCCATTACCAATGCAAACTGTAACAGCCTGACATTACACCAAACTGTGAACATTTACAACCCATCGGGGTTCGCGGCCTCTGAATCATTTGCTGGGTGCTAGTTTTGTGTACTGAGCTCCTGCAGCTCCAGCCAGTTATCTTTTCCACTTTTTTTTAATTTTTATGTTGCACTCCCATGCAGCACTGCTCAGTTAACAAGGAAAGGTCAACACAATTAAAACCACCCCCAACATGCCCTCCTGAAAAAAATAAACAATTAAAGTGTCATTTACTCTGATTAATGTGGGCCGCAAACAGAACTCTACTTGCAGAAACACTTGATTGCTAATTGTTCTCAGATCGGGCTCTGGATTGGGACATCATGAGCAAACACTCGGCCCTTTCATGTTAACCACACTGACGTTAAATGTGCTTGTTTTAGCCAAGACAAGAGTGGGGGAATATTTATCCAGCTAATTCTACCCAGACACACGTGGACAATTCCAGCCCGCCTGTATCATGCATAACACAGAGGTGCCAGTGTACCAGCTGACATGGGTGGGACTTCCACATGTACTTTCCTGGTAACTGAGCAAGAGCCAGCCCACCCAACCTGGAGCTGACACCTGCTTTACGATTCGCACCCTTGGCAATGACTCCTGCACCGCACGGGGCAGACGAAGCAAAGGCAGAGCTCCACAGCATCGGACAGCAGAGTCGGTGCTGGCTCTCTGTGATGTCACTGCAAGCCTGCAGGTGCTCAGCCAATCACAGGAGCACCGGCTACTCAAAGATCCTGGTTGACTAACCTCCTTATGGCAGCACTCTGTCAGCTGTGAACCCATGACATCTAGGCCAGGACCATGTCCAAACCTCCAGAGCCCATCCTTACTGCAGTGATAGTTATAGCTATCCAGTGACTCACTGGAGGCGACACCACTCAGGAGCCTGACACTTCTAACTGACTTGTCCACAGTCCTGTAAGACAGCCAGCGTGAAAACCGTCAGAACTGAGACTGTCGGTTCTCCCACAATTCATCAAAATGCAAAACAGCTCATCGCCATCTTGCAGTCACAGGTCTGTGCACCCAAAACCAGCAGTGTCCCCGTGTCCTTAACCCCCTCCTCCTCGTAAGGTCTGGACGCAGGCGGGTTTCTCTCGGCCCCAGTTCGTGCGTCATGTGTTGCACAGAGGCTGTGAGGATCACAGCGCACTTGTCAGCTCCCCGCCCTCCCTGTAAGGCAGCCAGCACGGCAAAACCTCTCGTCAATATGAAGGACAGAAAAACAACCGTTACGAGCTCCCCGGGGGAAAACAATTACATCAGAAATAAGAGCGCTGCTCCCGAAAGGACATGACCACGTTCAGCTATGATGTTAATTGGCCAATTCTCAAAAGCACCAACATTGAGCTTTTGATTAATGACGCACAGCTGAGGGACAGCGACATTAAGGCCAGCACAGCGGAGCTGAAGAATTCCAAAGCAACATTCGGCCCCAATATCAAAACAAACACGCTGAGTGCTCCCTCCCTGAGGTCTTCTCACCCGGAGAGCAATTACACTTCACTCTGCCCTCTCTTCCAGGGCTCCAGATCTGCCTACGTAAAGATTACAAGTAAAGACGCACAGTACATAGTGGGCTGTTTAACCCTCCCCTCCCGTCTCCCAGTAATAAAGGCACTCCTGGAATTTGAGAAGCCAAGACGTCTTTTACCATCGGGGGCTCAGAGAACAAGGCCAAGGACGACCCCTGCGAGCACCTCGCGTGACCCCCGCGTCTACTGGCTCCTATAACGAGGCCGCACTTTCACACAGAGGTGCAAAGGGCTGTAATCACTCGGTAATGGCCATGGGCCGCTCACACCTCAAGCAGGGACAGAAACCGCTTCCAGCTCCCGCACTTTGGGCAAGGGGGCAGTGCGTTTCTGTCCACCCGCCTGTGCTCGCCCGCTCCTCTCACACGGCCGCACTCAGGCCTGCCACTGTACACGAGGAGAGCCTGTCCTGTCCGCTGCTGGCTCAGAAAACCTCCCTGAAGCCATCCTCCTCCTCCTCCTCCCACATGGATGTTAGCTCCCAGACTGGAGCGACGGTTTAAAAAGGGCAGATTTCTGATTCCTGCGGCGTCACTGGTTTTCACAAGTCACACACAGTCTGAAACAAGTCTACCGGTTGTGTAGAGGACAGTTACACACACTGTGGACACAACGGATTTCCACAGTGACGGATCCCCACCTCTGCATGGTGCCTGAATCTCACTGCCCCCAGTGTGTGGGTGTGCGCATGTCGGGGTTCCCAGATGGCTTCACACCGTGACCCCGACTGAACCTGGGGCCCGTCTTCACCACTCTCACTAATTCCAAACACTAAAACCACTGGCGTGGGATTTCAGAGAAGCAAACTGGAAAACCATACAGGTCTTCTGCTCTTGTGACGAATGTTTCCAGCAGCAGGGGGTTCAGACGGGTTTGTGAGCTCCAAACCCCCAGATGGGAGGGGGTGCTGCACCTCAAGCCCAGTCACCAGCCTGCCCAGGTCACTGGGAAGAGTGGGAACGTGCAGCTGTACTGACACACTGGATGAATCCCGGAGACTCTAGATTCTGGGCTGTTGTAGAGAAGGCAGGAATATTATCGCCTATTATAGATGTAAACTATATACAACAGATGCAGACATTTTTTTTTTAAGTGAATGAACCCAAGACAGAGATACAAGAACCGAACCCCCTGTCCCCTCCTTTTTCCTCTGGCAGTTCTCTTCAGCTCTCTCCTTGTTTTCCGATAAAAGTTTCTTCTACTGCGCCACCTTGTGGGGAGTCAATGTCAACACAATAGTGTCTCCAGAGAAACTCCCAAGTCTTCCAGGAGCCAAACGCAGCGGAGAGGATAACTTCTGGGAATAAAAGCGCAGGATGGCACAGGTAGAAAGGTAGAAAGGGTCATTTTAGGGATGCTATGTTGGAAATCAAAGACAGCTCAATGACTCCAGCAAGGAAGGACTGTACCTTTCGCTGGGCTCTGCTTCACATCCCTTCACTGTGTTATTGTCGCCGCGAGGCGAGAAAACACCTGGATTCAAAATTTGATTCTGGTTCCAACATTAAGACTTGTGTAAGATTCCACTCAGGACTCACACTCCGACAGCTCGTCCCTCTCAAGTCTGATCTGAAACCTGAAACTGTCAGAGTGACTCCTGTTCTTTTCCACTTTTAGGGAGCAGAGTTCTGTATTCCCGGGAGTTTCAAAGAGTCCAGCTGGGAAAACACTGCTGGCATCTTTATAACAAGGAGCAGGATCTGAAAACTACTTTGCGCCAGAAGGGTTCTATTGACCTCTTTTAATTCTTCGTTACAGTTGTGCGTTTTGTGCTGGGGTCATATTATTGTTCCCGTGTTACTTTAAAATCTCAAACTGCACAGCCGTGAGTTGGCCGTGACACACACAGGGAGTCCAGACCTGTGGCTCCGTCTGGGCGCCGTGCGACCTCTCACCTTTGACACTGCGTCAGGCTCGGGCTCCTCCTCCTGCAGGCTGGGGGTCGGCGACTCCTCGCTGGGCTCCTCCGCTCTCCCGTCCTCTGGGATTCTCCGGAGCGGAGCTGCCTCCGGGGGCTCGTCCGGCTCCGGGGCCAGGGGTGGGGCCGGCTGGGCAGGGGGGGCAAACACTGGGCATGAGAGCCAGCAGTGGGGAAGAGGCAGTACAAGCCCAGTGGAAACAGCATCCCTGTCTCCCACTCGAATCATCAGACCTGCACAGCCCCTGTGGAAACTACTCCCAGGAATGTGACTGACTGCTGAGAAAGGACTGGTATTAAACAGTAAGCCCAGAGGTTTTTAGTATGGAGTTAGAATTGAGGAGGTGCGTCTCTCTGTAAATAAAATCTAAACGTTTGCAGAAAAGTATTTTATTGCAACCTGAACTGATGCCGCTTTCCAAATCCCAGACATGCTGACTGACGTGACAGAACTGTCTGGGGGCCAATGACTTGACATCTGTCAGGTTCTTGCCTGCATTGTGCACATCTCTGCCTCTCTGCTGCATTTTGCACTGACACGGGTAGATGCTGAGGGCAGGCTGAGCTATCTGAGGCTCTGATAGATTTGTTAACCCCAGACTTGTGGTTTTCTGACTCAAGGCTCAAGCTCAAAGTTAGAAACAATATCTGTTACACTAAGCAACAGCTGTCTTTCTTTCTCTCCACGTGTTTCCTACTCTGCAAAGCACAGGCTACTTCTGTCCAAGATCACAGATTCACCTGAGACTCTTATCGAAGGGGAAGAACCACTTCATCTCACCAGCAATGGATTCAATATCCCAGAAAGCCCTTTCTGTAGGATAGTTTACAAAATTTCTTCGGGACCATGTTTTAAGACAAAGGCAGGTTGCTTTAGATCATGAAACAAACCTAAGATTACAGGTAAAAAGCAAAGCCCACACCAGACAGTCTATGCCAATGCAACGCACGTGAAATACTCCCTGTTCACATGGGTCAGTGGAGGACCAACACCGGACAACAGCTGCACAGCCTCATGGGAAACATGAGGCATGAGGACCTTCCCAGAAGGAGATAAGGGCCAAACTTACCACAAACCCAACGCCAGAAACACATATTTTAAGCAGCAGCAGGAAGTTGTGTTTAGCACCAGGGGTGATACACGAAAAACAAACACTTCTTTTTTCTTCGCAAGTCGTGGTTGCACTGTGAAAGCGGTAGAGGGCACAGAGCTCTCTGGGAGCCACAGAGCGCTGTCAACAGAGGTCCTAATGTCCGCCCCTCCGCTGCTGAGACTGCACCCCCCTCACCCCTGGGAGCCGTTGCGCCATGTGAAACACTCACCCTTTCCTCAGGCTGAGAGGGCTCGGGGGCCTCCGTGACCGTGATCGCAGGAGCCATTTCCCAGGGGATCAGGACAGCTTTCCTCTGCTCCTTGGGGCTCCCCGCCGCTGCGCCCCGTGTGCCGGCCTGCGCCTGAGGGCCTGACCCCGCACCGGCCTCCCCGCCGTCCCACTGCACCCTCGCGGCAGGCCTGGGCCCCTGCGGGGCGAACTTCTTCTTCAGCACGAGCTGCTTCTCGCCCTGCGCGGCAGACAGCGGCGCGGACAGCGCATCAGGAGCGGGCCCGGCTGAGCAGAACCACACCGCAGAACCGCTACCGTGGAGTTCCCGCACCTGGGTCCTCGTAAGAGGAGGACTCGGTTCTTACTTAACGTTTGAGAGTTAAGAGGGTCTACCTCCTTCGCCACCATGGTCGAGCCAGGTCGAGCCAGGTCAGGCCAGGTCGCTGAGATCTTTCTTTGCCGCTCAGAGCTAAATCGATGCACCCTCTCAGAAATGTATGTCAGACAGTAAGGGCCGAGCAGGTGAGGGCGGCGGTCTCCCGGGCAGTACTTACGTTCTCCGCTGTCTTGACCACGGCGATCTTATCCACGATGGCTTTGAACTGCTCCCTGTACATGGCTGGAGAGAGAAACACCATCGTGTGAGTCAACCCTCCTTGCCCAAGTGCTTCTGGAGCCCTGCTCTGGGCCTGCAGGAGAGAGGAGCTCTGTGAGGGAGAGAGGAGCTCTGCTCTGGGCCTGCAGGGAGAGGGGAGCTCTGCGAGGGAGAGAGGAGCTCTGCGAGGGAGAGAGGAGCTCTGCTCTGGGCCTGCAGGGAGAGGGGAGCTCTGCGAGGGAGAGAGGAGCTCTGCTCTGGGCCTGCAGGGAGAGGGGAGCTCTGCGAGGGAGAGAGGAGCTCTGCGAGGGAGGGCTATGTGCTGTGTAATGGTACTGACAGGGGATACTGTTTTTAGCCCAGTGTTCATGGTAACTCACACGTGGGCCTTTCCAGTATTCTGGTTTTCCAAAAGGAAGAGTGTAATGTTTGATGACTGGAGACAGAAACTGCGACGCCTGATGGCACACATGGAGATGTTTTTCCTCTGCCTGTGACTGCCAGATGACAGCGATTCCCGGCAGAGCCTTCCTGTCAGCACGGAGCTCCGACTGCAAAACAAGCCCTGTCCACGCATCTGGGAGAAAGGACCAGCCCCCACCCCTCACAGGAGGAAGTGGAATTGAAATAACACCCCGATCCCAGAAGACTGAGTGTCCTTACACTTCCGCTGACGGATTGTTCTGTCGGAATGTTCTCTGCGCACAACTGAGAGAAGCTTTCCCCGCCCTGCGGGTGACCTCTGCGCTGAACCTGAAGTTAAATATTATTGACCAGCCTGTTTCTTTAAAAAGATCTGGAGGAGGAAGACTGTAACAGGCAAACATTAAACTTCTCTGAAGCTTTCCAAAGCAAAACTAAAAACTCCCCTGACCCCACCCCGTGCAATTCGGCACTTTCTGTCCTGGGAGGGAATAAGAACGCTCAGTTTCTGCTCAGGCCATCTAATCCTGCCCCTGCAGACACAGGCGCCGTGGACGAACAGGAAACTGCAGAGGAACCAGCCACTCGCTCAGCCCGCAGCAGAATTCCTGGCTTGTCACTCTTTAAAGAGTTTACACTTCCAGTTATTTATTAGTCGAAGCAAGAAACTGCCGTAGCAACCGAGTCTGTTACGAAGGACTCGGGACCAAACACTGACCCTCCCTACGAAAGCAGGAGACTTACAAAACAAGCTGCCAGGGTGCCTGATACAGAACTATTTACTCAGGAGGCATTTGGAAATAACTGCTGCAACAGGACACCCTCAGTAGCAGCCCTTATCTCAGGCCATCTTGCAATCTCCCCGCCTAGACTGTACCACTTCTCCCAGCAGATACTGTGCCAGTGGGTACCTGCAACAGCCAGGTCACAACACACACGCACAGAGGAGACCGGATAAAAAGTCATTAAAATCATCAAGAAATACTAGACTGCAACTACATTTTATCATAACATTTAAGACATGCAACTGGCAGATTTAAATACTGAAAACTAGGTCATCCTATTGGCTACATGCCCTGCTAGGTGTAGGATAATAACAAGTACAGGTTTATTCCCTGCTGAAAAGAGAAGAAAAGAAACACAATGTTTTGGCCGTGGAGCCTTCTTCACGACACCAGTACTTCACAGATCACAAGCCAGGACACACCGTGGACAGGACCAGTCCCATCACAGGACCACACCCTGGACAGGACACCAGTCCATCTCAGGGCACAAGGCAGGACACACCCTGGACAGGACACCAGTCCATCTCAGGGCACAAGGCAGGACACACCCTGGACCGGACACCAGTCCATCTCAGGGCACAAGGCAGGACACACCCTGGACAGGACACCAGTCCATCTCAGGACACACCCTGGACAGGTGACCCCCCTGCGCCCTTTGGAATCAGGGGACTGACCTCAAATCAAACTGTTTCGATATAAGACCTCTGTTCCCTCAGGACGTGTTGGCAACACGTGTTGGTCCGACTCTGATTAATGGCGAGGAGATGGCGAAGAGAGGACAAGGCTCAAACCCTCAACAGCAGAGTGCAGATTCCTGGAGCTGTGATCACATTTCTTACGGGGTTCGGCGGCCCGACACTGAGAAGTCCACGCTCGCCAGAGCTCTGCTTACAAAACCCCACTCGCCACCCCCCGGAGCAAAACGAGCAGATCGCATGCCTCTGACTTCCAAGAAAGTTATTGCAACCGCAACAGAAAGGAAGTTACATTATCCCGAAACGCAACCCGATATGCCTGAAAGAAAGAAAAAAAAAGCATCGTTTGACAATAACGTGGAACAGATGTTTTTTTTTTTGGGGGGGGGGGGGGGTTTAATTACGTTTTTAAGAAAGCTAAGACCGTGCTGAGAAATGGCGTAACGGCGTTGCGTTCTAAAGCAAAAAAATAACTCCGTTGGGGGAATATTTTCGGGGGGATCACGGGCGGACAGTTAGACACTGTAACGCCGTTCATGAGCGCCGCTGCGGACAGGAGGCGAGGAGACCCCCAGCGGCTCGCGGCTCGGGCACACAGCGCGCAGCCGTACTCACCGCGCAGCCGCTGGTCGCCGTGACCGATGTACTCTTTATAATCCCTCAGCAAGTCCGAATTCTTCACTCGCCCTCCCGCCGCACGCAAGTAATCCAGCAACGAGTCCTCGCTCAGCTCCCCCATCTCGCCCCGCGTTCGTCTTGTTCTGTTGGGGGTTTTTTTTTTTCTCTTCTCCCTCACGCCGCCGGACAAACGGAACGGGTCCGCTCCGCTACAGAGCTAATGATCAGCCTGGAGTCGGAGTCGGAGTCGGCTCACTCCACCCAGCGCGCCGCCGCCTGCTGTTTCAAAATTGCCCCCGGAACCCCCGTCTGCGCCCCAATGAGCATGCTCGCCCAGCGCCACACGGGAGCTCACGCAAGACACAGCGGAAGAAAGCGCAGTCAGCGAGAATGGGCTGGAGCCGGAGGGGCACGGCCCCGGCTACTCTCGGGACTGAGATCTGCGGAGTCGGACGCAGCTGTCTGCCCGGGACACGCCCGACGGCGTTCGTCTGCTCTTCCGAAGCGAGCTATAAAAATAGCAGAACCGAATTTTCTGAATGGAAAAAAAACGGGTGACAGATAGTTATGAGAGATAATATCGACATATATATGTATTCATTACAGGCCCAACGTTTTTCGTAACCTGAGATCTAGTTGAATTGTGCTGAATTATGTAAATATGTTAAAACATGCAAATTTAATCTCCCTTAAAAGGTTTAGAGTCTATTCATTTGTACCTGAATACGATATTGCAGTAATTGAAATCAGTCTTGCACACAGTATTACATTCCTTTAGATTAAGCCATATGTCTGTGATTTAATTTCCAGATGATTTGGCATCAAAGCCGCCTGTGAAATGTATTGCAATATTGAAATGGCGTTAATCTGCTTATGCGTTTGCAGACACAATTAAACTGGAAGGAGAATCTGGGACTGTCATTCTTTTAATTCTGCCCCTTTCTGCAGGTCAGTAGCGTCTATTAGCAGTGCAGCTCTGGTGCAGTTCTCTGCTCTGTCAGTATGGCCTGCTGGACTGGGGCACCCCTGCACTGGCACTGGGGACCCCAGTTCTCTGTGACTGCTCTCTCAGTATGGGCTGAAGCCTGCTGGAGTGGGGACCCCAGTTCTCTGTGACTGCTCTCTCAGTATGGGCTGAAGCCTGCTGGACTGGGGCACCCCTGCACTGGCACTGGGGACCCCAGTTCTCTGTGGCTGCTCTCTCAGTATGGGCTGAAGCCTGCTGGAGTGGGGACCCCAGTTCTCTGTGGCTGCTCTCTCAGTATGGGCTGAAGCCTGCTGGACTGGGGCACCCCTGCACTGGCACTGGCGTGGCTCAGTTATATGCGATGATTGCGTATGACAGATGGGGGCCACGCGAAGTCGTCCACCGTCTCTGCTTTCTACAACGTACAGGGGTCTCCAGCCCCAGTCCAGCAGGGCTGGGGAGTCGCCCCAAAATGGAACCGTTTCGTGGTGATCAATCGAATTGGTGAATTGTTAAATAATGGAATTTGGAGACCAGGATGTGAGCACACTCACCCAGATCACCTGCTGTCCTGGTCAACAAGTGTCCCCAGTCTTTACACACAGTGACCTGGAAACGAGTGGGACAGAGATTCTCCGGGACCCTGAGGTCTGGGTGTGGTTACTCGGTCACACTACTAATAAACTTCTCCTTATTAACACCTATCTTATGTGTCTTGGCTGCAGTATTTCCGAAGGGATTTGGGATCTGGGATTTGGTCACTTTTCCAAGTGTCGGAGGCGCCCCTGTTCTAAAACGGGACGAGTCAGCTGCTCCTGCCGCGGGGCGACGGTCCCGCCTCGAGCTGTTAAATGACTACATGATTATATCCGGAGAAAACGCGGGACTGTTCTTGCCTTTCATGGCGCCGTGTCTGGAAGTCCTCTGTTCTGCAGGAATGCAGCCTCAGGAATCTGGGGGGGAGGCTGCCATCAGACCAGGGTCCCCGGACGGCGCAGTGTGCGCCCCACCCACGCCCCAGAAAAACCTGCAGCCCCGAAGCAGACCCCCTCCCTGGTGCACTGGACTGACTGACAGGCCCGCAGGTCCTTGACCAGATGCCTCCCTGCTTCACCCTCGCTTGCTGTGGGCTGGATCCCGTCTGCGCAGCGCGGCACGGCCAGCAGCCTGCAGCTCCCAGCCGGCCGCCCACTGGAGCTCAGCAGGTGTGAGCCTGGCCAGTACCTGGAGGGCAGACCTCCTGGGAAAGCTAAGGCTGCTGCTGGAAGAGGAGTTAGTGGGGCCAGCAGGGGGCGCTCACCCTGCGGTCTATGTGGGTCCTAATGCCCCAGTATAGTGACGGGGAAAAGATGCCGTCCTTCAGCTGAGACGTAAAACTGAGGTCCTGACTCTGTGGTCAATAAAAATCCTATGGTGTTTCTCAAAAAGAGTAGGGGTGTTACCCCGGTGTCCTGGCCAAATTTCCCCCTGGCCTTTACCCATCATGGCCTCCTAATAACTCCCCTCTCTAAACCGGCTTCATCACTCTGCTCTCCTCCCCACTGAGAGCTGCTGTGTGGGGAGCGTACTGGTGCATCATCCAGGTGGGTGGTATTATGATTATAGTAGTTCAGGTGGGGAGCTGAGTCAGCAGGCGTAGGCTGCAAAGGAACAAGTAATAGGTTTATTCCCTGCTGAGAAGAGGAGAGAGAAAACGCAACATTTCGGCTGTGGAGCCTTGTTCGGGTGTGAGGAAACAGTTACTGAAGAACTTAAAAAGCTCACACCCGAAGAAGGCTTCTTCTCTTCTCTTTTCAGCAGGGAATAAACCTACTGCTTATTATTCTTGCAGCAGAATCTGCCAGCATCATGCACGAGGCGTGGCAGACCGCTGTTCCTGACAGCAGCAGCTCAAGGGGAAGGGTGTGGCGTCTCCACTCGCTGTGCAGCGGACGTGAGGTGTCGAGGCTGACCAGATGGGACACCCAGCAGGGATCACTGCAGGATTCCTTCTTTTCCCTGCGTTTGTCCCAGAGGGGGATTGCCCACAGGTGACAAGCTGCGGGCCCGCGTGCTGTCGGGTGGGAGAACACTCCGGCTTGTCTGGGCTCTCTGTTCCAGCGGGTCTCTCCTGTCTCAGCAGGGATCTGGCTGGGCCAGATGCTGAGGTGGCAGCAGCACGGCGGCGGTGACAGGGGGCAGCTGTTCGCGCGGTGATCCGCCCCATATGCCACCAGCCCGCAGAGAGGCCGTTTTCACAGCAACCAGCTTGTAAACACGCTCCGCTGCTGTGGCGCTTTCTAGGCTACGTGTCCCAGAGCCAATCACCTGGCTCTTCAAAGGGACGATGTTGACTGGGGCAAACGGCGGGGGTGAGCCCGTGTAGAAATGGGGCAGCGGCTCTCTCTTCCGGCAGAGAGGCAGCTGGGATCAACGGGATTGTTCGTTCGGACAATGGTGTCTACCTGATCTTAATCCCACCGGCTCAGAAAGAGCCCGGGGATTCTCCGGGTTTAATAAGCGAAAGTGCTTGTATTATCAGGATTTGCGAAAGTGCCTTTGTGTTAATCTAAATTTATTGATCTTTCACTGCGTGGGTTTTGACATCTGTCACCAGGAGGACAGATAACCCCCTGCGCTCTGCTCTGCCTCTGGACTGCACGGTGAACCACGATGGAGGTTTTTATCCATCTCCAGAATCATGAAATAAGGATGCCATGGGCACCAAACTAGCCAACTAATTAATTTAAGTGAGCATGGAGCTGTGTCAGCATTCTCTAGCAGCACAGAGACGAGTAAAAGTTAGTTTCATGCTTTAAAAAAAAGACATTTCCGCTGTTACATTTTCTTCACGTGTGAGGCTAACAGCTGAGATGCTGCGTCTTCTGTCTGCTTTTTAGAGTGGGAATTAACCGTTTCTTGTTCTTAACTGCTCTGCTTACATATTTTACATTCAAAAGCCTTAAGTAATCCCCTCACTGGTATGTGAGAAATCTATTTTATAACTGATTTTAAAGAGCTATCTTGGCAAGGAAATATAGGTGCTGTTTTTGTATATTTATTTGCAATACTGGACAATACATAACTATATCGCTGTGTTTGTCTTACCCTCAGTGGGTGCCATAGTTACATGATATTGTGTATTTATGAACTTAAAAAGCAACAGTGAAGTTTGGCGAGATCAGTGTCTGGCCTTCGGACTCGTGGAAAACTCCAGGAAACTTTTCCTTGAGAGAGAGATACTGGTGTGGGTGGGACTGTGCACGTCAGTAAAGGCCCAGGAGCAGGCGCTGACTGAAGACAGAGGACAGCAGCACACGGCCGGGAGCAGACTGCATACACAGCCCATGTGAACAGCCCATTTTCACAACTGAGGCGAAAGCAAATCTTTCGCTACACCCCTTTGAACTGGAGTGTACCCTGAGAGCCTTACTGGTGCTCAGTTTTCAGGAAAACAGACAGAAGTAAGCATATCCCAGGGACTTCACTCGTGAATAACCTTTCAATGATTTGTGAATCAGGTCGACGAAAAAGTTAAACAGACATTTGCTTTTTATGCAAAAAGTGTAACCAACTGAGTGTCAGTCCCTGCAGATATCATTGTATTGTGTATCGATGTGCTTTGATTGCCAGTTTGGAAGACAGCAGTGAGTGATGCGTGTCAAGACCAGCCACTGCTGAGAACCTTCCCAACAGAGAGCTGCTGGTGTCTGCTGTAGCCACAGCCAGTAGTGTAGGTTCCCTGGCCTTTCACACGCTATGCTGTTTGCATGCATGCACATGCACAAAGGCTCGCCCGCTTATATAAGCCAGAAGGCACGGCAAAGCAAAACCAGATACCTCTCTTCCTACCTTTCACCTGTGAAATGACACAGCTTGAGCTCAGAACCGTCCTTGGCCAATCCATTTTTACTGCTGCATCTTGGGATTCCAACACTGCCTAAGTACTGTGGAGCCAACAGGATACATGAAACTCAGTCCTCGTGCACTGTGTGAACCCCATTCTTGCTAAACTAGACAACACCATTGAAAAGCGTAAGAGGCATTTTTGCATTTCTGCCGACTTTAACCAGAAGGGCAATACCTGCCTGCCCTCCAGAAATGCAAGAATATTTGATGTGCTGGTTATATTCATGCATTAGCATTTATATAATGTTCCAATGTGGAATACATATCCTAGAAACTACCAGAGGAAAAAGGTATCACATTAGGATGCACATTTTATAACACAGTGGGTCCAATTAAAATATTAAAACTGTTAAATTCCAGAGCTCTCGAATTTAATAAATAGCTTTTCTGCCAAATCCTTGGAAAACGTCCAGCACCCTCTGCACAAAAAAGCCACGTGTTCATAAAGAACATGCTTTAATGTGCCAGGAAGAGTGATAAAGGACACATACAGGACTTTCTGTCTGCTCCCTAACACCGTGCCTCTTGCTGTGGCCCTGGTGCAGCTAATCGAATTAGGTTTTGTAATTACTTCAAGATTAAATCCCAAAGCTGCATTTTTATAATTAAAGTCCAGAGTATCAGCGCTGAACTATAATAAAATTGTTTTAAAATGCCGGATTACAATGGTAAGTCTAGTGGGGCCAGCTGTGTGGATGAGCCGGCAGTATGAGATGAGATTTGCAGCAAAATCCCAGAGCGCACTGCTGCTCTTACGCTTGGATTACGGGCTTGTGTGGATTCAACATCCTGTAATCTGCCGATTAGCTGCTATAATCACCTGTAAATACAGGCTCTCCCCTCCCCGCAGTGCAGTACTGCCATGGCTGTGGTTTCAGGACACAATGTCACAGAGTACTGCTCTCTCCCTCATGCTCAGTCTTTCATTCAGTCTCAGCAGTTCAGCTTTAATGAATCTGACCTGACTTACCAGAGGTAAGAAGTTCATGGGAAACAAATGAGAAAAGAAATCGCCATTATCCTTTGAAAAGTGTCTTAATATTATACAGAAGATGTTGAAAAGCTGTTTTAATACTGTTAAATTCTCAATGTGATGGTATTTCCAAATGATACGAAATACATCGATTGTAGGTTTGTCCTACTGTGTATGACTGCAGGTCTGTGAACTACTGGAACGTGTTAATTTGCTGACAGTAGCTATTGTCTTAGGGAGTTACCGCTTGCACAGTACAGAGAAGAGAACAACATCATAGGATTTTGGATGATTTCAAATGTCTCCGCTTGTCGTCTGACAGGCCAGGTCCCTTAAAGGTTAGCAGAGTGTCTAAGTGACCTGCTGCACAGTGGAGCCGGTGGTGCAGAAGTAAACCAGTAGGTGGTGCACTTTCCTCTGAACAAGAAGTTCCTAACTTATTCCCCTGTCCAATGAGCACGGACACGGAGCAGGAGCAGGCAAGATCCTTCAGAACCTGATTACTTCCCACAAAAGATCCCGTATATCGGTGAGAGTAGGGGCGCTAACCCCTGTGACCTGGCTATATTCCACTCAAGGCCTGAACGACTTGGCTTCCTTGAAGGTCCTCCTTAATTCAACCGATGAAACTTCTCCACCTGTGGCTACTACACATCATACAGCTGAGTACAGAACTTCTGTGGTGGAAGACGTTGGTCATCTCCAATGTGTAAAATGATTTGGGTCCTTCGAGATGAAAAGCACTATGCAAAGGCAAATGCTCATTATTGGTAGTGGAGTGGACGACATGCATGTCATTCTATAAGTGGTGTAGCAGTGACTGGATACAAGGTGAACACATGCACGTACCTACACTGGTTTCAGCCTGCAACTCCTTACTTTCATATAACAAACAAAATGTTACATCCTGACTTGAGCCCTGCATGTCCCCGGCCATGAGCCAGTCCAGCGGTTATACATGCCATGTCCTTGTAATCATCAAACAGGGGTGTCGGAGCACAAGACAAAGTTCACCACACTGCACAGGTTAGCGGATTAGCTTTTATTCGTGACCTCCACGCTGCCTCTCCTGGTCAGTCTCTGTATAGCATCTTTTCTGGCCCTGTCATTCACAGAAGGAATAAAAAAAGACCAAGGCAACATCCCTATTTTGTTCTGCCCACTACAACTAAAAGAGCTATATTTTATACACCATTTACAGAGGGTACCTGTTTCTCGCTTTCGGCTTGTATATCACACTTCTGTGCCCCCACCTGGGATCGACAAGAACGCACCCAGTACGGCCCTCATCTTACATACTTCAAAATAATAAAAAAAAATACGATTTAAAAAAATAAATCATGAAAAAACAACCACAAAGAGACTAACACAAAGATAAAAATGTTTTTAAATGTAATACAACCTTGAGGAATCTGTTGGCACAGGGGTTTCCAGTCCTGGTCCTGAAGGTCCAAACACCGGCTGGGTTCTGCTCTAGCCCAGCTCTCTGGGATACAACCGGACCACTGATTGACGTAATTACGAGATGAAATTGAGCCGAGTGGCTGCTTTCAGCTCCTAAACATGTTGAGGCTGCTAGTAAACTCTCGTAACTATTGCGTTTATTCATGTAAAATTAACTAAAGTAGAAAACAAACTTGCCGGTATTCCAATCAAGCGTATCTTATTAGTGCAATTAAGACTTTAATTAAGTAATTAGGCTGGGAATGAAAACCGGCAGGTCTGTGGTCCTTCAGACCCGGACTGGGAACCCATGAGGTCACGGATTCTACCTCTTCGATCACAAAATGATCAAAACAGATTAATTGTACACCGGATTGTCTATCTTGTTGTTGAAGGAGTTGACCCTACCTTTAATGAGCAGCAAGACTTGGGAAAAAAAAGCCCTCAGCCGGCTCTTTAAATCTGCAAGGTCAAATCCCTGGATTTCATAACAGAAAGAAACACAATTCGTTTTTCTTCTTTCGGTTCCCTGGTCATTTAGTGCGATGTTTTCCTTTTCACAGATCGGCTATTCGTTACAGCTCGCCGTGTGAGAAGCTCGATCTCACAGTAACACTGCCATCTGCTGGCGATACAACTACATTGTGCAAAACACACTTCCGCGTTCCCTTTTTACGGGTATCTCATTTTGAAAGCACGCGTGGGGGTTTAAAGTTAATACATTTCATATCGAGGATGGCCAGTCATGGCGCTGAACTGCACAGTCAGTCAGATGTTAAAGGGCTACTCTCATATTGCCAATTTCCAAAAATGCAATGCAATTTGCAAAATTAAACGACAATTACAGGAAAAATTACAATTCACACTAGATTTTTTAGTAAAGAAATCAAGATATCTTTCCGAGTGAAAGCACAATTGACCAAAAACCTCCATCTGGAACAGGTCTTTATAGACTGACTGATAAAACCAAACCAGCTGTGTCCATCCAGCGCCATACTGGCTGGTTCCTAAACCTCTCCTCTGCGCCCTGCATCCGGTAACCCTGTACAGCTGGCTCATGCAACACCAGCAGCCCCTGGAGCAGATAAGACCAGTCTGATCAGGCAGCGACCCCGGACAAAGGTGATTATTGCATGATTCATACATTTTCCTGCATTTTGGAAATGCAGTTTCTCACATACAGAACCTCTAGGAGTTCATATTTTTCTCCCAGCAGGCTATTTGCAATGAAAGAGAGACTGGTACTTTTAAGGTGCAAAGGTAAGTGTTATGTCATAAAAGCGATCTCTCAGGGAACTGCAAATGAGATCATAGCATCACAAGCCATACACAACACTTGTCAAAAGCATCTGGAATTTTAAATTATACAGGTCCTTTTTTTTTTACTTACAGGATTAAAGACGAATTATTATGGTTGTGCAGAAAGGAGCACACACCGGTCTTTCTAGCACTGAATAATGGGTTTGCAATTCATCTCTTATTTACAATGCAAGCAATGATCTGCAGATCCTAACCCAGCCCTACAAAATGAGCTCTCAGCCAGTATGTACGTTATACAGATGGTTTTGGTCCTCCCGCGTGTGGAGTTTATTAAGAGAGAAGAGGGAAGCGGTGTTGATGTGCAAGCTCAATGGGAACGAACAGAGGTTAATTCCACACTGCTGAACACCTTCATAGCTGAACTTCGTTGGTTTCCCTTCTTTTCACTTTGCAGCGTGGACTTAACTTCTACTTGTTCCCTACATAGACACTCCCGAATAACAGCAACAGAGTTTTGCAATTTCATAAGGTCCTACAGTATGTGTGTGACTGGATGTACATTACTTTAAACACTATGAACACCCGATCACAAAAAAACGACATTAGAAGTGACTCCAGCTGTTTATTTGCCATTTCTGTTTCTGATTGAATTTTCTTTCTTTTCTATTCTTCTGAATTTAGGAAGTAAAGGTTTCTTTGGTATCAGCTCTCAGCTTAAATCTTAAATCTGCTCTTTCATCAGTGTGCAGCACTGCACCTGCTCTCAAGTGTCTGTCTACTTGCACTAAAAAGAAAATCAAGAATTCTTGCATAAATTGCGTTGTAACTATGTTAATATCTCATATTGACATCAATATTTACAAAATCTCTTAAATATATTCAATTGAAAAGAAACCACAGAAACTCTCACCAGGGGCTTCCCCTTATTCCTACCAGTTTAAGACTCGGCTACAGCCTAAGACTGGACAAGGCATCTCAAGAATAAATGAATTTGAAAAGACTGCCATAATCATTTTGTAGTGCTTTTACAGTTTCAGGTAATCTTGTTAGTAATTTGGACCATAACCTCCAAGCAGGAAGAAGTTTCTGTTTCTGCCCATTTCTGTGATCTCCAGTCACGTCCTGCTACAGAGACCCCTGAGAAAAAAAGGATCCCACCAGGAGGAGAACAGGCAGCAGCAGTGTTCTGAAAGTGCAGCTTCCAGCCCCCAGCAGCAGGGGGCAGTGTGTGATCATCCGACACCCAGACCAGGCCTCTCCTAGTCTTCCGTGATGGTGATGACATCATACTGGATCCCCTGCTGCTGCATCTGCTCCAGCTGCTCGGGCGTGGCCTCCGTGGCGTAGACAGTCTGGGCCTGCGCCATCGCCGCGTCTGCAACAGCTGGGGAGCCCAGAGCAAACAAAGCCACCTTTCAACCACCTGCATCACTTCAAGCGCACCATATCAGAATCTCTTGGCTGGATCGTAATGCAGAAATGTGATCTTGAAATCGCCCACCCGATGATGCGAGCAGGCTTATAAGTGAGGGATATGGAGAGCTGGAGGGGGGGGGGGGGGGAGATGCCGGCGTGGGACCACCCACCTGTCACAGCAGAATGGGCCGCAGCTTCCAGGTCCTCCTGAGTCACGATCTGCTGCTCCGAGCTGATGGGAACGTACTGAATCTGCCCATCGTGGGTCACCGCAATCTGAACAGCAGGCAAAGCAAGCCTTTGTCAGTACTTCAGGTAACCAGGTCTAGTGCTACTGCTCAACAGGACCTGCGGAACTTCCCCCCTTTCAAGAATTTGTCTTGGCATATGAAAGGCCTTGTACACGGTGCAGTTCAATGAACTTGAGATGACTCTCTGCTTAGAGTTTCGTCTGAACACCTCCTTCAGAAATGAACGTGCAGCTCCCTAGGTGTGCACCACATGCCAAACGAATGCCTTCTTCAAATTAAGGAGAACAGTGGTGGTGATGGGTTGGAAGTTTTTTAGTTCAAACCCTGAATGTGTTTCTGTTGCATTTTACTGGACCAGGCTTACCTGCTGCTCCTGCAGAAAAGCTCCATCCTGATCGTACTGGATGTGTGCTATCTGCCCATCTTGCATCTGCAAATAAAACACACACCTCACTGTCAGCAGAGAACGGCCTTCACTACTGGGTGTTAATTAAGGAGAAATATGACCAATTTGACTGTCTTCTGATTTCATACTGTACAACGATCAGGTTTGCAGAACACGTCCGAAATCTACAAAGCTATGTTGTGGAAGCCATCACCCTGGCTTCGTTCAACAACCAACTGAATGAGACCTCCTTATCAATTAGCTACTAGCAATCAAATGAGTCAAACAAGGCCAATGGCCTTCTCTCACTGGCAGCCTTTTTTGTTCCAAGCTCCTACCCTTTTTTGGGGGAGGAGGAGCTCTGCTGTGGAAGTTAAACAGGTTTAAAAACACACCGACTGTGTGTGTGCACATCAGCCCTCCTGTTCTGGGAGTGTCTCCATTCCTGCAGGTGTCTGGAAAGTGTACCTGGATGTGGTTGCCCTCGGATACCACCACATACTCCTGAGGAATGAGATGTTGGACCCCATCCTGTGAGATGATGTACTGGACCTGCACGGCAATGAGAAAGAGTAATGTCACAGAATGCCCTCTGGGAGACAACAACCACCAAATGACCGGCCAATCCATCTTCATCTACGTGCTGTCATGAACACCACACATGCGCCGTCAATGGACTGAGATTTGTGCTCTAATGTCAAATTCACACCTCTACACAGGCATCACATCTAGCCCTGAAACAACCCCTCCTCTGAAATACAGCACCATCCCGCATCAAGAAATCTAGACTGCTAAACAAATCAGTTTCTCAGGGAGTTTTCACTCCAAAACAGATACCTGGCTCCTTTCTGGAGCGCGCTGACGGACACCATTCTCAGCACAGTCAAGCTCCTTACCTCAGTCACCTGGTTTTCCGCAGCCACCAGGTGCTGAACTGTCTGTCCGTCCACCGTGGTGATCTGCTGGATATACGTAGTCTCCCCCTGCAAAGAAAAATCTTTCCTAAGATCTTTCCCAATACTCCCAACAGACTGGGAAGACAAAGATCAAATGTGATCTGAGGGCTTTTCGTAATTCCACGCCATTCTATCTGGTATGTGAGCATTAGACTGGCCACGCTTTAAAGAACAGGAGATTGGGTTTATTAAGGAACGAGAAATTATGAAGAATGAATGGCATTCAGCAGGATGGATGAGGTAATGAACGTGCAAGGTGTTGACATTATACAGCTTTGCTGGCATATTAGAAGAAGCACTAGACTTGGCAGCCAAACCTGGCTGATGTACTGCTTGTCTCTTGACTGGCTGGCAGGCCAGCCACAGGGGCGACGTGCTCCACACGCACTGCCGGAGCCCTCCTTGTGCTCTACCTGGTCAGACAGGGGCTGCTCCTGAGCCACGATGATGTGCTCCTGCCCCAGCGCCTGCTGCAGCCTCTCGGGGGAGATCACCGTCTGCCCAGCCTGCAGAGCTGCCGCGCGGAACGCAGAAGGAGAGAGAAGCAGGGGGAAACTTGTCAGGCGCGACAAGCGCGTCGGTCACGTCTGATGTGTTCTCGGCGTAAGCCGAGCGGCAGATCAGCTACTGCCAACAGCCTGCGAACCGGATATCTCAAGACATGAACTTGTGTGCTTCATCCTGGCCAATCATGGCTGCATGCACTTCTCGTGTCATCCAACCTAAAACTTTTTAGATCTGTCATAATCCAAGATACATGGTCCCTAACTAAATCTCAGTAAGAAGATGCAAAGTGCACCAGGAGACAGATATGAAGCCACCAGTTAGTTTTTAATTAGAAGCACTCTGGGGACTTGTCACAGGTCAAGGTGATTACGGCAACGACACCTGAATGGGTTCAAGGAAACGTGCTTACTCTGGAGTGTGGCCAGGGCCTCCTCTTCCCCGTTGATGATGATGGCCTTGTGGGAGGCGGCCCCGAATCGCGTCTTGCGCGGAGAGGGATCCAGGCTATGCAGCCTCTCCATGTGGAACTTGAGGTGTCCGTTGCGGTTAAACCTGGGGAGGCACAAGAGTACGACGGCCACGTCACATTGGTACGATTTAGACATTTCCTTGACATGAACACACGCAGTGAGAGGAAATGAACGTTTATACCAGTTGCTGAAGGCAGGGGAGTGGAAGGTTATAATAAAATGTTTTTTTGACTGTTTTCTGTGTGTGGCAAGCCAGGTACGGCGTGCAAGAGTGTAAGAGCAGCTGAGAGAGAGACAGGGAGGTCACCTCTGTCCGCAGACGTCGCAGGCGAAGGGTTTCTCGTTGGTGTGGGTCATCATGTGCCGGCGCAGATCCTTCTTGTTCTTGGAGGCGAAGCTGCAGTGGTAACACTTGTGGGGTCGGAGGTCAGCGTGCTGCATCATGTGATCCTGAAGACAGTGTCCGAGGGGGGAGGCGACATGCAAAATCACAGACTTCAGTCAGTCATGTTTCCCCAATGAACAAGGAGGAATGGGGCTAAATGAGGCAGTGTTTAGGGTTGAACAGGCAGTATGCTGGCAGCACGTAACAAAGATCTAAAAAAAACATTGGTTAAACACATATGCATTAAGGGTGTGTCGAATCCAACTGTTCCAAATAATCTTTCTTTTGGCCCTTTTCTGAAATAACATACGACTACTCAAAGCTGTGAACCTTTTAATTCTCGCGATCAGTCTCTGCCATGAGTTAGCAGTCCCCAGAGTGCTTCTAATTAAAAAATAACTTATGGCTTTATATCTGACTTCTGGTGCACTTTCCATCTTACTGACCTTCAAGTTAGAGATCATGTATGTTGGATTACGACGGATCTAAAAAGTTTTAGGTTGAAGGACAGGAGAAGTGCATTCAGCAATGATAGTCCAAGAAAAAGCCTGTCGTTCCCTTTAAATAGAAAGCATCCCACAGACTGCACACAGCAGAAGATAAGTTCATAGTTTACCGTGTGAAGTATTACTGCGTACAATAGAAAGGTGAAAAGTCACAGAGGGTTTTAAAGGAAAAATCACTCAGACAACTAGATGTTGCAAAGCACAGAATATGCAGTTTAAGTGATCGATACAATATTCCATATTTTGATCTTTCAAAGTGGTCGTGCAAATATAAAAACCAACAGCCACAAGCTGACATGCGCAACATGAAAGAACATGGTGAGCTGAGAGGCCAAGCTTGCCTGGCAGAGAACAGCGAGACTGACCCTGACGTCTGGCCAGGAGGGCGCGGTGAAGGTGCAGTCGGGACACTTGAAAACGTGGGGGCCGATGTGCGCCCTCTTGTGGCTCTCCATGTCAGCGCGGCCGAGGAAGGAGGCCTTGCAGATCTTGCAGGAGAATTTCTTGGAGCTGAGCTGCTGCTGGGGGGAGGACCCTGAAGGTGGGGAACTGGTTGTCTTGCTGCTCAGCTGAGGAGCAGAGCAAAGACAGCAGCTGTTTCAAGGTTCAGCCATGGACACACGGAATTCACCCCCTCATCCTCTGATTGCCTTCCCCAGCATTTAGTTAAGTTCTATAAAATCACTTTATTGGCCCTATACAATTTCTAGCATTAGGTATTTGTCTTTTTTGCATACCCCAGCTAGCTCTCCATGAGACACACAGACACGGAGAGACGCTTGGGGTCAGAGCACAGGGTCAGCCATTGTACAGCGCCCCTGGAGCAGTTGGGGTTAAGGGCCTTGCTCAGGGGCCCAAGGGAGTAGGATTCCTCTGCCGGCTGTGGGATACGAACCGGCAACCTTCCAGCCACAGGCGCAGATCCTGAGCCACAGAGCCACCGCTCCGCCCTTTAAATAAGTTAAATTAAGGGGTACCAACTAGATTAAGCATTTGTTCATATCCAAAAACATGACCACAAGCAATAAAAGGGTCAGTGAAAGCTGAGTTTTTGTTTTGAATATCTGCAGATACCATTACATCAGCGCACTCACTGGCAAGAAGATGCATCCCAAGTCTGCACAACGGTGGAAGTGCTGCAAGTGGGAAAAGCACGTCAGCGTTCCCTGCGGCTGTGCCCCCGGCAGGTGACCCGCGCCCGGCCTTACCTCCACCTGCTGCAGCGTGCCCGCGCTCAGCCCCGAGGCCAGGTAGTATTTGCCCCCGTGCTCCTTCAGGGTCCCGGAAAGAGAGCTGCTGCTCACCACCACGGGCCGCGCCCTCTCCGGGCTGCCATCTGCACTGCTGCGGAGACACACACAGCCGGGGGGTGCAGTGAGGCCTGGCGTCTGAGCGGGGCGACCAGCGGAAACCCTCTCCTCCAATCAGGTGAGGTCCGGATGTAATGGACCTTTCCCTTTCATTAGTTATTATTTCTCAAGTTTTCACTCTCACAATTAACTCTTCAATATTCTGACCAAGAGCAGGATAGATATTTTACATGGAATACGCTTTTCAGGGGTATAGTGTCTTTCAAGAGCAAGCATGAATATTTATCATCTTTGGCCAATTCACAACACTACCAAAGAATAACTGTCTAAATGCTTGATGGGATACCCTCCGGCTCCCCCTCTGACCCTGAACCGGATGTAGCAGTAAGTGAACAAATGGAGAGGCTGATTTCCATAACAGGCCGACAGCTAACTTCTTGATTTAAACATCTCCCTGGTAGCCCAAGCCCCTCCTCAGTGCTGTCTCAGCTCCGAAGCTGGGCAGCGGGGCTGCGGTCCATACCTGTAGACCGTAGAGGTGCTGTGGATCTCCTCGGCAGTCTGCTCCACCACACTGAAGTCCCCGGCGCCCGGGTAGGCGTTGATGGCGATCTGGGCGATCCCTGTGCCCGCCTCCGTGGGCCCGGGTGCGAAGGCCTCCTGCACCAGGGTTTCTCCGTGCTCGCTCACGTGGAACGTGACCACCTTCTGTGGCTGGGCGGGGGGCTGCTGGGCAGAGCCCACCTCCTCCCCCTCCAGTCCTCCTGCCTCATCTGATTTCAGCACAGCCACCTGTGTGGGGAGACAGCAGGTAAAGGTACACCATGTGGCTGTACCACGTGCTGTACCTGACCGTTTTGATTGCTGCACATCTTTTTGTTTTTCCTGACTGTTGTGAATCTTCATTCGTAATGCTTTTATTAGGTGTTTAATCGACGTCCTAGGGTCCAGGCAGGATCCTGCTGCAAAACTGAGTGTAGGGGTCATTTCTAGAAAGGAGACTGGGAATGTACGCCCAAGCCCAGGGTTTAAGAGACTGAACTGAGCATCCCCTGTCCCTGGAAAGGCTAGAAGAGCTGTTGTTAAGTTTTAAACATGTTAAATATTTAGATTCAAAGCCTACATCACTTAAACTGAGCAAATCAAACAGCATACTGTTTACAGGAACTCTGTCTACAAGCTGTCCAAACAGCAAGCTCAGAACTTAGCTGAGCGGCAATCACAAATGATGGCCCAGAACAAGCCAACAGCAAAGCGATCACAATTTCAGCTTAATAAATCTCACTGTCCTTTGCTCTAGGTTACCATCACCTGCAGCAGGTGCAAAACGAACAAGGTGAAGCGAGTGTTTAAGATGCGATTTAATGCTACCGGCCCCTGGCAGGGCCCGTCTGAAGCTGTGGCAAGGGGTCGCTTTGGGGACGAGTGTGACGGTACCGTACCTGCAGGGAGTTGCCCGCCAGCTCTCGGGGGTTGCTCATGTTCAGAAGCAGGTCCAACGCGTTCTGGGCAGACAGGTCAGTGGTCCCTGCTGCAGGGAACATTCAACAGGGAGCTGAACACTGATACCTCGCACCGGCGCATAAGGTCCAAACTTTCATACCTTTGCACGCTTTATTACAGCGATCGGAACTGGATGAAGCAGTTAAGAGAATGAATGGAGAGGTTGACTTCCATACTCCTTACTCCAGGAGAGAAAAAGAAAAGCTTTCCTCAGCCTGGTCTCCTAGGTGACTTATTTTGTCTGCTGTAGGAAAGTCTCCGGCTCACCTTGCTCGTAGATAATAGTGGCATTTTCCAGGGAGTCTTGAGAGACCCCAGAGTTCCCCACCGGCTGCATCGCTTGAAAGGCGACCTGCTCCATCGAGACCTTCCAACAGCCGTGTCAAAGAAAAAAGAGAGAGATAGAATGAGTTGGACTGAACCGGCCACTCCTCATGGGGGCCAGTCTGCCACCTCATGTTTGTAAACTTTCTGACGTTCTTATCAGGCCCCTGTGAAACCAAAGGCTAAGCTGCTCTTTTCTCTCATCGCCATGTTTTCCTCTCCCAGTATTTCCCTGAGCCCTGCTCCTGCGTGACCTCACCCTCATACTTTCATAGCCATGTTGCTGCTGATGCACTCTGTATGTTACCAGCGGCACCCCTGCCCCCTGGGCCCCCCCCGCCGACCACGCCCACAGCCCAGACCCTGCCCCTGCCCCCTGGGCCCCACCCTAACCATGCTCACAGCCCAGAACCCACCCCCTGACCGCAGCCCAGACCACGCCCCCGCCCCATGGGCCCCGCCCCTGACCCCCTCCCCGACCACGCCCCCCAGCCCAGACCCCGCCCTTACGATGGGCCCGCGGATGCCTTCCTGCACTGCCTGCGTGTGGTCGTGCTGCTGCTTGAGCTCCTCGATCTGCTGCAGGGTGAAGAAGGGGCGGCGGCGGCGGGGCGGCTCCTCGGGGTGCAACCTGCACCACTCCTCGAAGGTCTCGGGGTGCCGGCACTGCACGTGGAGGCGCAGGTTCTTCTTGTGCTTCGTCATGAAGTGGCAGAAGTCGCAGGAGAACGGCTTCTCTCCTGGTGGGGGGGGGTAAAGGGCAAAGAAATGAGCCTCGTACACAAACCTCCTTCGTCGGGTCCAGTCAGGATTCAACCTAAGCCAGCAGACGGCACACCACAAACCCGGCACCTGAGGCCGGGCTCCCTTTTAGAGAACCAAAGGCCCTGGCTCTGTAAAGCCAGTTTGCACAGTGGGATCAACATTTCCAAAGACTCTCAGCTGCACTTTTATGTGCACAAGCTGAATCTGTCATTCGTCATCTTGCCGAATCTTGCGTTTCTTGCGCCGCTGCGATCTGACAAGGAAAAAACGATCCCGAGGCTGGCCCCAGCAAGGCTTTGATGCGATAGTGGCACGATCTGAGCTGGATGCAAGCTGCTCTTTGCTTTCCGAAACGCCTTCAGCGGCAGCACTACAAGACAGAAAGGCACGGCTGTTCATCAGAGCAGAGCCAGGGCCACTTTCTCCTCACCGGTGTGTTTGATGGCCATGTGCGACACCAGGAAGTCCTCCTTGGTGGTGGAGTACTTGCAGTAGTCGCACTTGAAGGGCTTGTCGCTGGTGTGGGACAGCTGGTGGTTGAGCAGAAGCTTCTTGTTGTCACACGTGTACTCACAGAACTCGCACTTGAACCTGACAAGGGAAGACCAGCAGAGGTGGAATTTTAAATTTGCATACATAAGACAGCCTGTCTGTATCTTAAAACCACATGTAACACCAAAGAACAGTAAAATACATAATTGCAATAAATTACTACAGAGCGGTATTCTGCTCCTTATACTAATAAGAGTAGAAATAAAAGGTACGGGTATTATCAGAAATAGCTTGCTCTGACCTGTTCCCATAGCTCTGGATGTGTGTGAGGAGATGCATCTTGAAGGTGTAGCGTTTCTTAAATGACTTCCCACACTGCAGGGCCAAAGCAAAAGACACAATGTGTGAGACAGGTTTCAGAAGCACGTTTTGCAAACCAGAGCTAGCCCATCTAGTCCATTTGCCTCCGAGTGTCTCAGCAAGCTGTTTCTTGACGTCTTTCATAGCACGGCTGCACAGCTTGTTCCAGACCCCCACAATCCTTTGTGTTGCCCCCCTGCTTCTCGGCGTTTAAAAATTCTTTCGGATTCTGACCAGGCTACCACCGCGTAGGGCCACTGTCTCCTGTGATGTACTGTAGCAACAGGCAGAATTCAGAGCAGTGAGGCGCAGTGAAATCATGGCCAAAGCATGGTAAGGTGTGGAAAGGTATGGTAAATCAGTGTACACACTGTGGAAAACATGGTGAAAGCAAGGCATGGTACACGGGACTGTTGCAATGCTGGTAACACTGTACAGATTCGGGCTGGTATTAATGAGGCAACTCAGCCGTCACTGAAGCAGTAAAATAATCACAAACCGTGAGGCACATCCTCTGTTAAATGCGCAAGTGCTTGAGCTTTGTTTTAAGGGAACTGCTAACAGTGTTTGCAAAAACTCGCAAAAAGGCTTTTTACTTTTTTTAACTCTTCATAGCTCCCAGTCCGGGCCGCTGCTCACCTTGTCGCACATGTGTGGTTTCTCTGTGCTGTGGGTCTTCATGTGCTGCGTCAGGCGCTTCTGCATGGGGTACACGCGGTTGCACACCGGGCAAGGGTACTGGGTGATTTTGGGAATCTGGCAGAAACCAGGAGAAACGAGCATCTAAAGCCAATGTTCAAAAACCTGTTTGCTTCTCACAGGTCATGCTTAGCAACACTCCATGCTACCTTGAGAGTTAAAGATCTCTACCGTTACAACAAACTTACCAAGTCTGACTTTTTTCTCCTGAAAGAAAGAAAAGATACACGTATTAGTCACATACCCTCTGATATCAGCAGTCATTACCCCCAGATTCACAGTACAATTTACTACCTCAGTGCAGTTCCCCTTCTCTAATATTCAAACCATCATGTTCCCCTGATCACACTTCTGTCCACCCAGGAGGCCCTGTCCCCTGTGTCTCAGAGCACCACACCCCCCAGGGTCCCAGCTCTTACTTGTCCTTGTTGTGCACAGCGGAGTGGCGGATCACATCCTTCTTGTACACGCTGGTGTAGTCACATTCCTCACACTTGTAGGGCTTGGTTCCCACATGGTTGAACATGTGCTCCTAAAGTAAGAGGGGGCAGGTGTGAGTAGATTCACCCACTGTGGCTGATGTTTTTGGTCGAAGATTTAACATAACCTTAAGACTGATGTGGAATGTTTCTTCTCCTTTAAACTGTTTCCTTGAACAGGGTTTGGGTGATTCATCCCTCCAATGCAATTTAATTAGCTTATTAGAAAACAATCAATCAATATTTTATTTCCCATGTGCCCCTTTGCAACAGGTCTGGCACCGAGATATACAGATTTGCACAACGGTTGCCAAAATAACGACAGCTGACCGTACGGGCACAGAGGAGAGGAAAACAAAAACCCCTAAACTTCTGGGGGTCCCAGTCCCGATGGCTGCAAGTGCAGTGAGTTTGTTAATCAGGGCCAATCTCCGCTATCCCGGGTCTGTCATGAAGGTCGTCTGAATGAAGTTTCGCAGGTCTTCTTCATCGGATACCAAGACCAAGACCACGATCCAGGCAACAGGAAACAAACAGACGAGTACAAACTCAAGACTGACTGCTTGTCTCCTCCAAAGAGGAGAGTAGTGCAAGGTGTTTAGAAGAAAACTCTCAGGCAGCTGAATTACATCTGCGGTCCAGCTCCAGGCTGTGGAGCGTACTTGCCTTCAGCGAGGACCAGCGCTTGCACCGGTAGGCGCACTGCAGGCACCTGAAGCTCTCGGGGTCATTGCCCTCGTGGGACTCCACGTGGAAGCGCAGGTCCTCCTGCGACAGAAACCGGGACCCACAGACGCGACAGTTGTGGGGCCTCAGCAGGGGCTTGTGGGATTTGTAGTAGTACCTAGCGTTAGAACAGCAAAACAGTACATCACATCAAGAGTTGGGGGGGGGGGGGGGAAACTCGTCTGACCGGGAAACATCTCAAACCATTTAATCTAGCAGAGCAATTTTTGTTATTAAAAAGTTAAGAAAATGTTTAAAAAGGTCCGTTTGAAATTTGCCGAATAAAACATTATTTTATACAGTGTCTTTAGAAGTAGCTACTACAAGCACTTTACAGTAGGAAAAAAAAAAGCACACAATCAGAGGACAAGCAACTGCAGCAAATCACAATCACTGCATCTTACTTGCGGGTCATGTACTTCTTATACTTCTTGCAGAGAAACCGCTTAGAGGGCCTTCCCCGTTTTCTGGGGTAGAAGTCCACATCCTCCGATCCCGTGTTGGAGGACGGATCCTTGTTCTCTGAATCCGACTGGCTGACTCCGGGCTCCGTGCCGTTCTCGAGGGCAGAGGAGGGCGGCCCGGTCTCCAGCCCGGAGGAGCTGGCCTCCTCCGACGCCTTGGGGTCTGCGCTCCTATGGGCCACCTGGGATGTCAGGGGATCGGCTGTCGTTACTGAAGGGGCAGACAAAGAGCAACCCCAGGGGGAGTTAGCAGGCCTACAGCCTTCAGCGCCCTGGCCAGCAAGCGATAAATGAAGAAAAGCAGAGGAATGCAATCTGGAACAGCCACACCAGGAGGGGCCGGGCTGGCAGACCCACCTGTGCCGCTGTGCGTTCCTTCGGCGTAGGGGAACTTCCTGGGACGCGTCACCTTGCGGCGTGGCCGGTCCTGTGAGGATGAGGAGGGGGCAGTACGGAGGAGGGCAGGCTGGCGGCCCCTGCAGTCGTCCTCGGCCGGGTTGTAGTCGCTGTCGTCTGGGGAGAGACGTCTCATCAGACAAAGAGAGAGAGGACGCGCCCTATAACCCGCCCCGTTTCAAAGCTCCGTGTGCAGGCCACGAGCACATATGGTTAAAACGTTAATAAAATCAAGTCCGACTTGGAAACTTTCGTTCATTTCGCGGCTCCTCTCGTTAAGCCCTCGAAGCAGGCTTTCGAGGTCCTGCGCGAGCGGGCCTCCCACCTCTCCACCCGTGCGCCGGCGCCAGCGGGCGAAGGCGTGCGCCGGGCCTGCACTTCACCTGCGGGGTCGTCGATGGCTCCGGCATCGACGATGTCGTCGTCCTCCTCCTCCGCGGGCTCCTCCGCCTTCACCTCGCCCTGCCGGGGGACGGGGGACTCACAGCGCCGTGGGCGCCCGCGCCCGCGCTTCTTCGGTGGCGGGGCTCCTGCGGCAACACAGCCGGGGAAGACGATGGTGAATGAAGACATTAAAACATGCGTGTGTGTGTCAGCAGCACTCCTTACTTTCATATCCACTCAACTCTAGATCCCCGAAGGTTTCCAGACTTGCCTCTTCTACACTCCTATACCAGCATGGCAGGAACAACGACCTGCAAATGTTCTCCTCTGCCAGGGTCGCTCATCTTTCGACTCGCTGCGCGGACCACAGTGCCTGGCAGGAGGGTTCGAGCCAGGAGGAGGACCGGCGCCTCTCTCGCTGGCGGCACGACAGAGCCTGCACGTGCCTGACAAGTTACACCAAGACCCAAGAGGACCCTGGCGATGACGCTCTACGAAAACATGGTCTGCTGCGTGCGGAATCCTCCTGGAAAAATAACTGACCCGGGTTTCCTAAAACGTGTCCTCTTGCCAGAATCCACTCTTACTTGGGCGCTACCTCTGTTTGCAGAACTTACCACCTGCTATTCAGTGGGTGTGACTAAGGCATGTAAAGGTTAAAGGGCATTTAACATTCTTCTCTGATGCAACAGAAGAAACTCAGGAAGGGAACACTCTCACTGCGCAACATGTCGATCTGATTCGGTTTCCAAGCTCTAGCACTGATTAAAAATAAATTTAGAATTGTTTCAACCACACACGTGTCTTCCTGATGTTATAATAATATGTAACATATAATATGTAATATGTTCTACAAAAAACAGGAGAGTACATCTACAGAAGATGGTCATTCTGGCTCATTCCTACTAAGTAATCAGCGCCTTGATTGCTTTATCCTGCTCTAAGCAGGGGTGCTGCTTCTCAAGGCGTGCTCTGCTTTCAGAGACGGTGACCCACCGGTGTGCTTGAAGTGCCTGTCTCTCATGTGGTTGATGAGGGTGTCCTTGGAGACGCTCTTGTAGGGACACATCTTGCACTTGAACTGCTGCACCACCACCACCTCCATCATCTCCTCCAGCTCTGCCAGGTCGGGGGGCCGGTCCCTGAGCCCCGCCTCGGCGGGCAGCCCCCTCGCGCGCCCCCTCTCCGTCTCCCGGCCCAGGTGGAGCGCCTGGTGCGGGACGGCTTCCCGTTCGGGGTACGCCGTGCGCCGGGGCTCTTCGGGAACATCCCCACTGCTCTCGATGTAGTGGGAGCCCTGGGGCTGGTCGGGAAGCTGCCCGGAGCACCCCACATGCTGGGACCGCTGGGCGCTGCCAATGGCTTCGGCACTGCATCCCACGAACTGAGAGCGCTGGGGCTGGTCAGGGTGATCCACGGAGTCCTCTTCCTCGTACAGGGAGTGCTGGGGCCCGTCCGAGTCGGGGACAGCGCTACACTCGATATAGCAGGAGTGCTGGGGCTGGTCGCAGTCCGTGTAGTCCTGGGAGTGCTGCGGCTGATCCGAATTGTCCACGCAGCACTCGATGTACTCGGAGTGCTGGGGCTGGTCGGGGCCGTCCACGATGCACTCCACGTACGGCTGCGAGTGCTGAGGCTGCTCCGAGTGGCCCACGCCGCAGTGGTCGTACGGAGAGTGCAGGGCCTGGTCAGAGCGGTCCACGGCGCACTCCACGTACTGCGAGTGCTGCGGCCGGCCCGGGCGGTCGGAGCTGCACTCCACGTACTGCGAATGGCGCGACTGGTTGGAGTCGTCCTCCCCGCCGCACTCCATGTACCCCTGCGAGTGCCTCGACTGCTCGGGGTCATCCGCGCTGCAGTCGACGTAGCGGGAGTGCTGGGGCTGGTCGGGGGTATCGACCGCGCACTCCATGTACTGGGAGTGGCTGGGGTCATCTGCGCTGCACTCCATGTACTGGGAGTGCCGAGTCTGGTCAGGGTGGCTCATGTGCTCCTCGTGCTCAGGGTACCCCGAGTGCCCGGGCTGGTCGGGCTGGTCTGGGTCCATCCCCTCGTGGTCGGGCAGGCTCGTCCGCCGGCCCTCCGTCAGCTCTGACTGGTCCAGACAGGTGGAAGTCGGTCGCTCCCCTAGTGCTTCAATGGTGATGCGGCTGGACAGGGCAGAGGAGGACATCTGGGACACCATGGGGGCACCTGGCGACAGGGAGGGCGTCACGCAAAAGCACTGCCATCAAAACACCGTCCAGTGAAAAGCAGTTGTGAGAAATGCTCACAGCTGAACTTGGGTCTCTGCTCTGCCAAGGTTATATTCTGTTTTATTACAAAACTAAACTTTAAACTTCATCATGCAAGATGTGTCAGATTAAGGCAGGGCAGCTTTACAGTACATCTATATGACAGCAGTAGGGTATAAAGTCTACTGAAACACTTAATGGTACTTTGCTGTGTAACGACTGCTAGAATGGGCTATGAGCAGGGCAGGGATATACTGACCATCGTCCGGTCTCTGCAGAATGAGATACTGGGTGGTCTCAGCACCTCCCTCCTCTGCACTGGTCACTGTGATACAGCCTGAAGCACAGAGACATGGCTATAACATCAGGAAGAACAGCAGCCCCAGAAAACAAAGCACACAAAGTCTCCACACGCGGGCTGCACTTCTCAGTTCTTCACTTCTTAATTGGACCCCTGGGAAGACTTCAGACTTTTGTGAGCTTTGACTAGTTAAACTGCTTGTGTTCCTGCCAAAAACTTGCAATAGTAAGTTTATTCAAATGAAATAAGATACATCACGGTGCCTGCGATTACAGTGGTAGTGGTCCCAGCTGAACTGCGGGAGACTCTTTGAGCAAAGAGAGCACAGGCTAACGGAGAGGGCCCTGATGTCTGACCGCTTATGATGTCCGGCCCGATGGTGGACTCGATGATCTTGTCGATGGCGGAGCCCAGGTCGGTAGAGGTGGAGGCCGTGGAATCGGACACGATCATGGCGCCATCGGACACCGCGCTGGAATGCACCAGCACCTGCGCCGACTCCGACACCAGGATGGACTGCGTCACCGTGGAGACGCTGGAGACCCTGGTCGACTGGGCGACGGAGGAGGAGTCCGGGAGATGGATGACAGCTCTAACATCGGTGCTGGAGCTGGTCTCTGGGATCAACTCCTTAAAGCACAGAAACACAGGAGTTACAGCTGCAATCTGGAATCTTTGCCCCAGACGCCCTGGCCAAATTTCCCATTGGCCTTTATCAATCATCACTTCCTAATCATCCTCATCTATGAACTGGCTTCATCACTCTGCTCTCCTCCCCACTGAGAGCTGGTGTGTGGTGAGTGTCCTGGCGCACTATGGCTGCCTTCGCATCATCCAGGTGGGGCTGCACACTGGTGGTGGTGGAGGGGATCCCCATTACCTGTAAAGCGCTATGTGTGGAGTGTCCAAAAAAGCACTACATAAGTGTAAGGAGTATTCTTGTTGGTATTGTTATTATTATTAAACATCCACTATCATCCCAAAACGTTATTTCATATTCCAAAAACAGGCATACAAAAGACTCCTTACACTTCAAATTAGGAGGCACAGTCTTAGTTCTAATACTGGGAACACAAGGGAATTTTAGAGTTAAAGCCTGTGAGATTATTAATACAGACAGCATGCGTCACTGTCGTGTGAGATATCTCCCCCCGCAGGTGTCGGACCAGGCTCACCACCAGCCCCTCGGAGCTCTGTCCCACGTGGGAGTCGGACTCGGGTGCGAGGAGGGGCGGGGCCGCCGTGTCGCTGCTGTCGGCGGACATGGCTTCGGACGTCTCCATGCCCAGGCCGCTCTCGGAGGGCTGCTCCAGGCCCGAGGGCCCCGCGTCGCTGCTGCTCTCCACCTCATTCTCCTCCGAGTCCATGCTGCCCTGCGGGGACACACCCAGACGGGAAGAGCCGTTACCGGAGAACTCCCGAGCGCACCGCGCCCTCGCCATCTCACACGTCCGTCCAGCCATTCTCTGACCGCTTCACCCCATTCTGGGGAGCCGGAGCCCATCCCAGCAAGCAGCGGGGTGCAAGGCGGGGTACACCCTGGGTGGGACGCCAGTCCATCACAGAGCAGACCGACAATTTCCCAGAAGCCAATTAACCCACCAGCATGTCTGTGGACTGTGGGAGGAAACCCACATGAACACGGGGAGAACATACGAACTCCACACACACAGCACCCCCGGAACTGAACCCAAGGCCCCAGCAATGCTCACCACTGCGACTCCCTGACCTCACAGCCAAAAAAAAAACACCTCACCAGTGCAAGACACTAAAAGGATCACTTAATGTTACTGAAATTTCTCTTCTCCAGTTATATCAAACTCCTGGTAAGGGCATGTTCCTTGTTCCTTAATGTGATAAAGTGCAGAGCTCTGTAAAAAACTTAACTAAATACAGGTAGAACTGTCTCAAAGACCTAGTGGACCAGTAGGTGGCACTCCTCCTTCTGGACCTGTTTCCAAAGCAATGCCCCAGGATAGTGACCATTGATGCTGCTGTGGAAGGTGCCATCTTTTACATGAGACGTTAAACTGTGGACCTAAATATTTGTTCATTAAAGCTTTCATGGCCACTGTCTTGTAAACTAAAAGTGTTAACCACAATGTCCTGGCTAAATTCTACTCTGGTTATGAACAATTTAGCTGCCTTACAGCTCCTTCTTAATTTGTAAAGATTATTGCAATTTAAACCCCTTAAATCCTTAAGGATAATTGTTCCCCCAGGAGCTCCAAGACAGAAAACACGAAACTTCAGTACGGCTAACCCGTGAAAGTAAAAAAGGCGAAGGGCTCTCCATTGGAGATTTTCACCACCTTGTAGGTTTCAAGAAAAGGAAAATAAAGTTATCATGAGTGTGGGACTTACTTGTTACTGATACTTTCTAATGGGCTCAGAAAGGTGCTCTGTTTGGGTAGGGCTACTTTATACCAGCTTTTTAAGCGATGTCAATCCACAAGGTCTCCTTATTTACATTCATAATTACAATTTAGCTACTGTCCCCGAAACCCTAATCATGCAATGATGTCTAGCCCTGGTATAAAAAAAAAGGTGTTAGCTGTATGCAAGGCGGCTATTTCGTTTAATTGATCGTACAGCTGCACAGTTATTTAGGGCTTAAACTCGTGTGTGGGGGCTCTCTTGGGGCGGTGCGTGGACAGGCGACGCGTTGTGCAGCACAGGGACATGTGTCTGAGCAGAACTGTGTCGATGGGAGGACTGGGCTGTGCTTCAGGGCACCGTCTCGAAGCGTCTTTCAGACCTTCACTGCCCAACGAGGGAGGGGGGGGAGTTAGTCGAGGACACTGCTGCAGCGATTTAACACGACCCCCCCCCCCCCCGGAGAAAGAACGCCTGGGCGTTTCGTAAGAACCCGTCTCGACGAACAACTTTTTTTTAAAATTTTAATTTTATTTCAATCGCTCCAACTCGTCCACGTCCGCCGCCGCCGCCGCCGCCGCACTCTTCATCAAACCCTCTTCCTTTCTCTCCCCCCCCCCCTTAATTGAAGAAGAAGAAGGGGGAAAAAAACTCCAGCGCCCAGGCCTAGCTGCCCTCCCCACTGCCTGCTGCGCGCCGCCATGTTCGCTCCCCGCCCCCCCCCAGCCCGCTTTCCGCTCAGGCAGGTCCGCGAGCTCCTAACTGCAGCCTGAGGGACCCCGAGGGCCTCCTCGGCGCGGACAGACCGCCCAGCTACCTCCCCCGACGGAAAACAAACCCCCTCTTTCGCTCCGCGGCCGGAACCCCCGAATGTCTCCCTCACCCCTGCTTCGGTTCCGAGTCGCCTCCCTGCTGCCCTCGGCCCCTGAGACGCGAACCAGATCTGTTTCTGCTATAACCGCTCCGGCATTCTGCTCGGGCGCCATGTACCGCCTTCTCTGCCGAGGACGCCGGCCGGATCTTATTTATCAACTTCATTTTTTTATTAAAGGGGGAGGGGGGGGCCCGGCGGGCACAGATTGGGCCACCCAGCGCTTGCTGTAGGCTCACGTAGGGCTAGCACCCTGAACGTCGGTCCGTCGTGAGCGAACGGCCAGCGAAATAAAAAGTCTTCGCGTTTTGTAGCTTGTTTTTGTCGAGAACCGTGGACTATTTCTCGCGGCGTAAGGCAACAGTACTGTGGCACGGGGGCGCGGAAGAATATGTTGTACGAGAAAGGCCATGGAGATATAAACAGCTGGAGGTTTATTATGAGTCGTGTCATTATTCTAAGTTTTGTTTTGAATATAAGTACCCGCTTTTCCATCACCTGTCCGTGGTAGTTATTTAGTATTGCTTTATTTTTAAAACGGGGGAAGTGTCTACTCCCCCGGTAAGTACTTCACAGTGGTGTTGTCTGAAAATGGTCCGAACTGGTTTCAGAGTTCTTTAAACCTTCATGCCTTAAAATCCCCCCAAATCTGGCACTGAATTTCGCATTACTTTGTCCCTCCCTAGCATTTACACACAGGTATTATGAGAAAACCTGGAAGTCCACTCAAGACTTGGCTATTGAGTTGGACACTTGTGTGAAAATCTGAAAACCAAATATTAAAGGTTTTGTCATTCCTGACACGATCTCCACACAGCTCTGCGCGCTATTGATGCCGCAAGCCATCAGCATGATGACAGCTGTGCTGTAGTCTGCAGAAATCCAGGGGTACCGAGCTGGAGATGCCTCATTTACTGTGTTCTCTTCTGCAATCACATTCGTCTTGTTCACGTTAGCCATTCTTGCCCTCGCTGGTTACTCAAATTAGCAATAGAAATTCACCTCAAGGTTACAATCAACATGGGGGGCATGGTGTCACGGTGGTTAACACTGCTGCCTTGCAGCACTGGGGCCCTGGGTTCAATTCCAGACCTGCTGTCTGTGTGGAGTTTGCATGTTCTCCCTGCCTGTGGGTTTCCTCTGGGTGCTCCTGCTTCCTCCCAGCCCATAGACATACTGCTTTTTTTAAGAAGGTTAACACTGGGGGGAGTAAAGAGAGAAGAGAGAAAATGCTGGTTCCTGCCCAGCTCAGCTGCTTTCTGGCCTTAACCCAACGGGCTCGACCCAAAGTGGTACCGACTCAGGCTCTCTTCGGTTCTTCGCTCACTTCCCAATGCTGTGGACGTGCCACTTGCACTAGATCTGAGCCAAAAGGCTGGGAAGTGGGACCTTAGACATGCCGGGAGGTTAATTGTTTTTTTGGCAGAACTGGCCCTGGTGTGAGTGTGTCTCTGTGTGTGTGCCCTGTAATGGACTGGCGTCCCGTCCAGGATGTTTCCTGCCTTGCGCCCCATTGCTTGCTGGGATAGGCTCCGGTTCCCCCACGACCCTGACTTGGATGAAGAGGTTAGAAAATGGCAAGATGGATGGATGGCTACGGTCAGCTGCTTCCATGAAGTCGGGAGTGCCCCTCCATTCAAATGCAGCTTGATTGCAAAGCTGCTGCAGAGAAATAGGTCTCCACCCTGCTCCTGGAGAGCAACAGGCTTCCATCCCAAACAAGCAGTTCATTACTTCATTCATCCTGTTGTTACAGGAAGTGTTGATGAAGATACCTATAACCTGCAGGAAAGGGGTGTTCCAGCAGTTCCAGCACCAGGGCTGCACAGCACTGGACAATTTTGAGCACTGGGTAGCAAAGTGCAGGACAGTGTGTCTGTGCCCGCAGTGCCAGGCTGCAGTGTGGAGGGCAGGAGTTTGCAGCAGGACAGTGTGTCTGTGCCCACAGTGCCAGGCTGCAGTGTGGAGGGCAGGAGTTTGCAGCAGGACAGTGTGTCTGTGCCCGCAGTGCCAGGCTGCAGTGTGGAGGGCAGTAGTGTGAAGCAGGACAGTGTGTCTGTGCCCACAGTGCCAGGCTGCAGTGTGGAGGGCAGGAGTGTGAAGCAGGACAGTGTGTCTGTGCCCACAGTGCCAGGCTGCAGTGTGGAGGGCAGGAGTTTGCAGCAGGACAGTGTGTCTGTGCCCACAGTGCCAGGCTGCAGTGTGGAGGGCAGGAGTTTGAAGCTGTGTGTGTCTGTGCCTTTTTCTTTGTAGGCAGTCCATGTTTATTCGCTTGTACAGGTTTAATTTTTGAACTAATTATGTTTACATCGGCAGCACAGTGGCATGGCTGTTACTGTTGGCACTCTCACAGCTCCTGGGATAGATTTCAGCTTGGGACATAATGGGGCATTATTAATGACTTATAATAATGGTTTGTTTGATAGAACTGGTAAAAGAGATTTCTGAACGCCTTGCATTAATACTGATGAAAATCATGTAAAGTAACAGAAAGTAAATCAAGAGGTCATCAGATTAGAAATGCAGTATATTTTTATTGAACTTTTAGGAGCACTGCAATAATTACAGAGAATTCTAACTTTTATTTAAATTAATAATTTAGATTTATGTTGCTTCATGTCTTCCAGCACCTGTTCTGGTATTACAGACATTTTTAAATAGAAAGAAAAAACAAATACAGCAATCACCTTATTGTTTCATCAAAATACAACCAAAACAACAACAATAATAATACAAAAAATAACTAAATTAACACAACTCAAGACCTTTAAAATGAAAAGAACAGTTTTTTGTTCCCGTTTGCTCCAGGCAGACGGCTCAAAGTCAATAAAATAAAAATTGATGACCGAGTCTGTTGTCTTTGGAACACAAGACCAAACATTAGGAATTTAGGTATGGTTTCATAGAATATGTAAAAATGTATACATTCTTGAGCAATACCACAGGTCCTCAGAAGAATTGCAGGGTGGAAACTACATTTTGATTTTTGAGGCCACATTATAATCACAGTCATAAATCCAAATTTGCATTCATCCCCACACACAGCACAAAAACAACATCCAGGCCAAAGTGTCTCCACTTTCACAACACACTGGCTCATCTGGTAAGTGACTCACAGTACAGTAGTGTCTGAATCTGTACCTGGCTCTCTCTTGATCTACACGTGTGAAAGAGACTCTCCCCAAAGCTGGGCGAGATGATCGTGAACCTCAGTCAGGTCATTTTGACATCATTGTGGGTCGCAGTAAACTGAGATCTTTTAGGAATCAACACAAGGGCAGTAGGATTCGTCACCTCTGGTCTCAACATGTGAGGGACCCCTTCACAGCTGAGGGCAGTGGTGTAGGAGTCGTCTTAATTTAAATTATTACAGGTACAGGATGTAGCTCAGGTTCGTCTGAAGGGTTGTTTCATTCTGGTCTATATTATAAAAATCTTTAAGGGCAGGAGGTCTCTAAAGGTGGAAAGAGTGCATGAAATAATAAATTAGCCTCCCCGCAACCCGCAGGGAGCAAGTGAGGAAGTTGGGGTTTCGGGGGCGCTTGGGGGCGTTGGGCTCAGACGTAGCGGCGCGAGTTATCGGGACACTTCAGGATGTCGTATTTCACGTAGCCGACCCGGTCCACCTGCCGGCGCGAGTTCATCCTCCAGTAGAACTGCTCCCGGCAGAAATAGTAGTGTCCTGAGGAGGAAAAAAAACAACCCAACCGTCCTGCAGTTAGATCCGCTGTCCCGCTGCAAGCTCCTTTCATACAGCATGTTACCCCCCCCTGCTGGCGGGATCATGTAATAACAGCAGACCGCTGGGCGACAGTCGCCCTGCTGCTGTTCAGTATTCTGCTCATTTAGCGGCGATGCCGATTGCTGCTGACCTGTCCCTGGTGAAATGCTGAGAGCTGGAGTCTGAGTGGAGCCACAGAGCCCTGTGTGGCGCTGAGGGAGCGAGTTAACTTCCTCCGCGGCGACTGGCAAGCCGCCGTTTCAAAGACCAGCTGACCCCGAGTCATGAGCAGGACGACTGCATCCCGTTTTTCAAGCACAGCAGATTACTGGACATTTCATTCTTTCTTTACTTGTTCATTTTTTTGTTGTCGGTCCTTTGGTTGTTTTTGAAAACGGACATGTTCGTTCCCGTCCGCAATGCCCCTCTGTGCCCTGCCTTGCCTTCACTGTGATTTCACTGTACACAACTAAGGAGCTTGTACTGTGTACAGCACGGCAAGAAACATGTGTAAGGAGTGACCTTTTGTGCGCTGCTGAATGCCAAACAGAGTAGAGTTTGTTTTGGAAACACGGCAGTTTCAGTCCCACAGCGAGCGGCGCGGGGACTTACCGTTGTACAGGAAGACGTCGTGGGAGTCGACAGGCACGCCTGCGAAGACCAGGTCGATGTAGCGAGGGTAGCCCTTGTCGATGGTCTGGGCCTTCACGTCCAGCCTGGGGGGAGAGGGCCAGGGAGTTAGAGGAGCCGAGCTGCGCGTGGGCCCAGTCGGAGAGACAGCGAGGGAAACCAGCCACGGGCAAGCCAAGAGTCTGTCATCCGGACAGCCCCCCATTTGAACGCCAGTATGCTTCCTCAGAATGTGATTCCCAGATTTACTCCAGTGAATCACTGCTGCTCCCCAAAGGATCGGCTATTACGCGATGTCATTTAGGTACTAGGGAACATAAGATGACCTTCAGCATTCAAAGGTGAACGCGGAAATAAAATAGACTTTAAGACATGGTGGTTGAGAGCAGCTCCTGTCCCTTCGACAGGACCTGTGCCCTGTGTCCTGTGTCCTGTGTCCTGTCCCTTTGACAGGACCTGTGCCCTGTGTCCTGTGGCTTGTGTCCTGTGCCCTGTGCCCTGTGCCCTGGGCCTGTGCCCTGTGGCCTGTGGCTTGTCCCCTGTGTCCTGTGGCCTGTGCCCTGTGCCCTGTGCCCTGTGGCCTGTGCCCTGTGTCCTGTGCCTGTGCCCTGTGCCCTGTGCCCTGTGCCCTGTGGCCTGTGCCCTGTGCCCTGTGCCCTGTGGCCTGTGCCCTGTGCCCTGTGGCTTGTCCCCTGTGCCCTGTGTCCTATGTCCTGTGTCCTATGTCCTGTGCCCTGTGCCCTGTGCCCTGTGGCTTGTCCCCTGTGCCCTGTGTCCTATGTCCTGTGTCCTATGTCCTGTGCCCTGTGCCCTGTGGCTTGTCCCCTGTGCCCTGTGTCCTATGTCCTGTGCCCTGTGTCCTGTGCCCTGGGCCTGTGCCCTGTGCCCTGTGTCCTGTGCCCTGTGTCCTGTGCCCTGGGCCTCACCTCCAGTAGCTGTCTCCGCTGAAGAGCAGCACCTTGCCCTTCCCTCGCTGCAGGGCGCCCTCCACTTTCTGCACGCTGCTGGCCATGCCCAGCTTCTCGATGCCGCGGGGCCCCAGCACACTCTTCCCAGTGTACACCCAGAACTGGCGGCCTGCTCGGGACAGGAGGTCACAGGAGCGTGGGTCAATACTGGGGTCGAGACTGGGGCTCGCGGGAGCTACACAGACACGCCGGCTTTCAGAGCACCCTGCTTACTCCTCTCTGAGGACATCCCACTAAGAGCCCCAGACACACAGAAAACACACATACTCTGTAATTCATACGGCCGCCCTGCGCCCTCAGGTGTGGGAACAGGCCCCGTACCTGAGAAGAAGTAGATCTTCTTGGTCAGCAGGTCCTCAAAGGCAGAGTCAATGGTGGAGGGCAATGCCGGCCACTTCTCGGAGATGGGGAACGGTCCTTTGATGGCGTTATTCTTCTGGGACAGCACTCTCCAGTACTGGCTGTGGAGGACAGACAGGCCGGGACGCTGGCGTTGAGCAGAGTGTGAAACCAGGCTGCAGACTTACACACCTCTTATTTACTGTGGGTCTAGACAGAAAGCTGCGGATTCGTACTAACACCTTCCTGGACAGGCGCTCCAGCGGGCATGGTGCATCTCTAGACATCTCAGTGAAAAGCCACGTCAAACACAAAGCTCTTAATTCTGAGTGAGTGTGGGGCGGATTTCTCCAATATTAATTTACGCCGTTACACTGACTGCTGTGTCAACTTTCTGCAACCTTTCCACTCTCCGCTAACGACTTAAGAGCCTTTGCAGTGTAGCCTGGTAGCAGCAGCTACCTGGTAGCACCAGTAACCAGCTGAATCAGTCACACCACCTACATGTGCGCCCAAGTTGTTTTCTCCTGTGCTTCCTGTGCTGTCCTGTCCCCGGCCCGTGGGTCTGCCCTGACGGCGCCAGCGCCACACTCACCCGTCCTTGAAGAGGTGCAGCTCCCCCTGGATTTCGGTGATGGTATCGAACTTGTCCACGTTGCAGGCGTCGGTGGAGGGGTCCACAGGGCGGGTGGTGGGCGTGGAGGTCTCCGGGGTCTTGTCGCTGGGGGTGGGGCCGGGGGCGGGGCTTGCGGTGGTCGTGCCGGGCTCGGGGGGGGTGGGATCAGGGCCGGGTCTGGATCCTGCGAGGGAAGGGAGGAAGAGGGGAAGAGTGATGTCCAGATGAAAGGCTAGGGGTTATTCAGCAACTGCCTGTGCTTCCTATAACCTATAACCTCTAACCTATAACCTTTAACCCTCCGTTGCTTTATTCTGCAATCATTGCGTCCTTGAAAAAGGCTGGAGCATTTATAATTCTGTTTTCTGCTGGACATACTGAAAATGAAAGAACAAAGGAAGACTCCATCTCAGTGGGGGCCTTGTGCTCAGCGCGCTCAGTTGTCTGTGTTTGTTTGTGATGCAGTGTTTTGTGCAACAGCACAGCTGCCATCTTTGAAGGTCACGTGGGATGGGACGTGAAAACAGCTATTTCTGAGTAAATTCTGTGTAAATGTAACTGAAAGATAAGAAAACAGTTTTTCTGAGCGTGAGTCTCTTTCTGAGGTGTCGCAGGGGTGTGCGGGCTGCGTGTCCCCTGTGGCTGCAGAGGCCAGGGAGGGCCAGGGCTCACCGTAGAGGTACTGGATGCCCTCTATGTCGTCCTGGTGCAGGGAGAAGTCCTTCACGTAGCTGTACATGGGGAACATCAGGGCCTCGCGGACGTTGGAGTGGTCCAGGCCCAGCGCGTGGCCAAACTCGTGGGCCGCCACCAGGAACAGGCTGTAGCCTGGGGGCAGGAAGAGGAAGGCAGGAGACAGGGGTCACACCTGCTGCCAGGGCCCGGGAGAGCGCGAGCCGGTCATGCCAGGCCACGGCGGACGGCCCCGCGTTGTTATGGTTACTCTTTCACTCTGTTCTGTCTTGTCACTGCGTACAAGCGCCGCACTAGGGTGTGTCAGAATCATGACCGTACCAGGAGGGCAGTAACAGGGGTGTGTGGGGGAAGTAATTGGGGCATGCAGGGGGCAGAAACGGGGGTGCAGGGGGCAGTAATTGGGGCATGCAGGGGGCAGTAACGGGGGTGCAGGGGGCAGTAACGGGGGTGCAGGGGGCAGTTATTGGGGTGTGCAGGGGGCAGTAAGAGAGGTGTAGAGGAGGCAGTAATGGGGGTGTGCTGGGCTGGGGGTAGTAACGGGGGGGGTGGAAGGGACAGTAATGGGGTGTATAGAGGGCAGTAACGGGGGGGGTTCAGGGGGCAGTAAGAGGAGTGTGCAGGGGGCAGGAACGGGGAGCACAGCTCTCACCACTGTCTGGGCAGAAGCCCCACTTCAGGTCCCGGTCGTAGTCGCTGGTCGTGGCGCACCACAGCTTGCCATCGCCCCGGCCGTCGCTGGTGCAGGAGCTGTAGCTCTTCTTCTGGAAGGTGAAGGGGAACACGCAGGGCTCTCCCTCGGAGTTTCCTCCAATCACAGCCGTGTCTTCGCGAGAGACAAAGACACTTCAACAAGCGCTCCCTGAGCAGGGTCCTGGTCCTAGCCCAGCTCTGGGGGACCACATCCCCGCAGGGGTTATAATATTGCTTAACTCAGTAAAACCTGAAGAGATGGACTCTGAAGAGACGAGCTAATAGGTTCTAATAAATGAGCTAGTTTATCTCCCTCCAATGAAGCCAAAGCAACAGAGCCCCTGGATCTGTGTCAATACAGGTTTACACCACTAGAGGGCAGCATGGTGGCACTGCAGGGAGAACATGTAACACCACAGGCCCAGTACCTCTCTATCCAGCTGCCCTACAGGACTGTCCAGAGTTCTGTCCTGTGATCATTCAGCATCCCTTCATCTGAAGGCCCGATTTGTCACTCAACATGTTCAAAACCCAGATTTCAGCCCCGGAGATCCAAGAGTCACCCTGCTTCCTTCCACCCTGCGTTTTGCTAGCACTGGCAGGGCAGAGGGCACAGCTCGGCGCCCTGGCTCTCGCGCTCTCACCTCTGCTGGGGCAGAAGCCGTACTTCCTGTCGGTGTCGTAGCTGCCGGTGGTGGCGCACCAGCGGTACCCATCGCTCCGGCCCTCCGTGGTGCAGCCGTCGTACGACTCGCCATCGAACACGAAGGGGAAGACGCAGGCGGCGCCGTCGCTGTTGCCGCCGATCGTGAAGAGCACTGCGGGGGACAGCCTGCGTTAGGGCCGCGCGGGAGGGCTGTCCCGCGGGACACCACGAGCTAGAGTTCGCCCGCCGTCACACAAGAGGGTGACACTTGCAGCACCGGCGTGCTGCAGGAGAGAACTATGCCTGGCAGGGTGGAAGACTCAGTTCAACTAAACTCCAAGCCACTAGCTGTCATGGCAGTAAAGTTCTGCACCTGGACGGAGGTCTCTGCTGGCAGCCGAGGGCCAAGAGGCAGAAATAAGGGTGTCATCTCGCATGAGAAGCTTCTGATGCTGCCCCGCGGTCAGAGCTGGCGGCCTGGCGGGTGAAGTGTCTCCGCGCAGAGCGTCTGTACGCTGTCGCCCCGGGCCCGGAGGGAACTTACGCTCGCTGGGGCAGAAGCCGAACTTGTTGTCCCGGTCGTAGTCGGCGGTGGTGGCGCACCAGGGCAGGCCGTCGGAGCGCCCCTCGGTGGTGCAGCTGGAGTAGGACTCTCCCTGGAAGGTGAAGGGGAAGTGGCACAGGGCCCCCTCGGCGTTCCCGAAGCGCGTCTTCACCACTGCGTCACAGACGAGAGACAGGGCACAAGGGTCAGCACACAGGGCACACGGGTCAGCACGGCCTCACCCACACGCACACTGACATGTCCCGCGATACCAAGCTGTGAATAAGACCCCCGTTCAGGCCCGGGGAGGGAGCGGGGCCAGAGAGCAGCCCTCCTTTTAGCTTCTCAGCTCCTGTATTTGACACTTGGCACCAGATGGGAATGTACTGTTACAAATGAGAGGATGCAGCCTGAGAGGAACACGAATGAGAGGGCTTATTAAATATTTTATCCGCTGACGTTTACAGCGTATCAGACGCGGCTGACAATGGTAACACAATCATTTCATTCCTGTCGCAGAAATCAGCCGCCGGAGCTACACAGGCCTGCTTATAAGACACTACCGAGCTCCACATCTGTACCCACAGCGCCAGTGTCTGATCCCCCAGCCCCTGTCTTTGTAAGATTCTGTCCCAGAGGCGGCCCCTCACCTGGACCAGTGCCCAGAGTCCAGAACTCGTCGTCATCAAAGTGGGCGTCTCCCTGCATGCCCTCTCCAGGTGGGTAGGCGTGGGCCAGGAGGCCATCCTTCCCGTCAAAGGGGTAGGGGTCCCCGTGATCTGGAGCACAACAGCGAGCAGCTTCTTCTTAGATCAACGGCCACAAACACAGCGACAGGCTCTGCCCACACCCCCCAGAACGAACCAGTCTCGCCCTCCATTCTCCCAGTCAAATCCAGTATTTTACACTCTTTTGCACAAAAGCAAACACGTTCTTACTTTGCAGTTTCATTACATCCCAGACACAGACTATAAGCCTTGAGTTGAGTGTAACTCACAGTGGACAATGTTCAGATTACTAGAGTAATCAATGTTTTTCTCTGCTGGTAGCTGTGGGTTTGCTGCTGTTTTTCTTTGTCAGGTGTATTATACAGAACGCGTTCACCGGGCCGGTAGGGACGTGTTCGGAACCGGAAACGGACCTTTCTTCCCGAAGGATACCATGATGTCGGCCGTGCCGTCGTACAGGCGCGTGAAGGTCAGCGGGGTCACGTCACTCCACACCTTGAAGGCGCGGGCGAAGGCGTCGTCGATGAGGGAGGCGTCCATGTCGGGGGAGTAGTTCAGGATCCTGCCGGAGGAGAGGAGACGCTGCCGTCATGCGTCTCGTTCAGCAGAGACCAGAGCAGCGCGAGGGGAGGGTATATCTGGCAATCCTGTTACAATTAGTACTCTGCCTGCGGAGGATCTTGATTCCTCGTGATTGCCCCTCCCATCCACCAGGGGGCAGTATTCGCCCCCCCCACACACACACACACACACACACACACACACATTACCATACATTACTACACCCACCTTAGCGGTATCTATCCCCACAGTGCTTCCTGCCTTGCTTGATGATGAAGACAGAAGGGGCAACCACAGAGCAGGGTTTTAAAGTCACCAGCCTACCTCTAAAATTTTGCATCATCCGTGCGTCTGACCTATGCGCTGGTGAGTTGTGGATATCAAGAAACCGCTTGCTTCTCCTCTCACTGACTGCATGTCGCCCAGTAACTCGGCTGCTGTCCTCTGCACCCCCCTCCCCTGCTCTCCTCCCCAGCCCTCACCTGTAGGTGACGTCTTTGTGGTCCCACTTGAGGTCTCCGTCGAAGGTCTGGTAGTTGCGGATGTCGGGCACGCCGCAGCGCGGCCTCCTCATGGCGTCCAGGGTCTCCCTGTCCAGCTGGCCCGTCTCCTGCAGGCCCAGCTGCCTCTGCATCCGGCGCAGGGCCTTCTCGCTGGAAACCTGCTGGTTCCCGCTGCGGTCCAGCACGTTCATATAGCCAAACTTCTGGAGGTAGTCCTGTAGGGGGTGGCGGTGGGTTAGATCGCTCTGCACAGACGCAGCAGGCCACCCGGGCTCTGCAGTTGCCCACCGACTGTCCTTCCACACATAAAGAGCCGTACGAGCACTTTTTGTTGTTTAATGTTTATCCATCCATTTTTCTGAACGCTTTTCCCAGTCAAGGATCACGGGGGACTCTGGAGCACAGGGCAGGATACAGCCCGGACAGGACCCCTGTCACAGACGCACACACTCACACCACGGACAGTTTTCCTAGAAGCTGGTTAACCTACCTATAGGTTTACCAGGTTAACTAGGTAGGTTAACCTACCTATGTCTTTGGACTGTAAGAGGAACTGGAGCACTCTGGCGAAAACCCACATGCACACAGGGAGAACATACGAACTCCACACAGACAGCACCCAGGGAATTGAACCCAAGGGCCCCAGAGCTGTGAGGCAGCAACGCTCACCACTGCACCACTGTGCCACCCTGTTTGACATTTACTGTGTATTGTGCTGAATGTTCTTAAGAAATGTTGAAACTAGTGCTTTTATCAAAAGTCATTCTTTTCTACAGAAGACCTGTGTGATTTGACAGTGGTGGACTCTAGGCTGCACAATGTAAGGAGTGGGTTATTTCTGCTTGGAGATCATGGCCTCTGACCCAGGACACTCAACCTTGACTCTCAAGCTCTTAGCTGTGGTTCTTAAAGTACGGGAGGGAAATGCCAAAGCACGTCAGAAAGAATACAGTGTGCAAGATATTTGATAAAACTCTTTCCAGGCATTATTTCAGACCTTTACTTGTAGAGTAAACAAAAAGTCCGTAGGACTGGTGGGCAGTTACTGCTCATAGCATTTTGAAGACTTGAAGTGAATATCTGTAAATAAGAGTACTGTGCTACAGTCCTGTGCACCAGAAACACGGCACGAGTAGCAAGTAATTAGGCCAAAAAATTCCAAATGAAACCAGATAACTCTCTCCATGGTGGCTTAGCATCTGAATATCAAAATATTTTCCATCCATAATTAAAAACAGTCACCAGGGCTTAGTAAAAAATATCTGAATCAAGCTAATGTTCGGCTGCCTAAAGATAATTCTCTGCAGCAGTGCCATAAAAATTGCATTTTCTTTTCTCTCTATGACACATGATAAAGCACATAAGCGATTTCAGACTGACACTTTTCTTCCTGCAGTCCCTGCAGTTGTTGAAGCTGCTTATTAATCAGCCTCATTTGTATGAGACTTGTTGAAGCAAGGAGTTTTCTGAGGGGTTTGAGAGGATCTGAAAAAGGTTTTGCCAGCCAGTAAAAATATTTTCATATGGCAGCTCCAGAAACTCGAGCCAGGTGCTGTCTACCACTGACTTAAAGGCATTCATACTCAAACTCCTGCCCTCCACACTGCAGCCTGGCACTGTGGGCACACACACACTGTCCTGCTTTAAACTCCTGCCCTCCACACTGCAGCCTGGCACTGTGGGCACAGACACACTGTCCTGCTTCACACTCCTGCCCTCCACACTGCAGCCTGGCACTGCGGGCACAGACACACTGTCCTGCACTTTGCTACCCAGTGCTCAAAATTGTCCAGTGCTGTGCAGCCCTGGTGCTGGAACTGCTGGAACACCCCTTTCCTGCAGGTTATAGGTATCTTCATCAACACTTCCTGTAATAACGGGATAAATGAAGTAATGAACTGCTTGTTTGGGATGGAAGCTGGAAGACCCTGTTGCTCTCCAGGAGCAGGATGGAGACTTGCAATCAAGCTCCACCACTCTTTAACCACCCAGCCACTCAAACCCAGCCTGCTCTGCAGGCAGGCGATGGGAACTCCACGAGCCCGCCGTGCTTCGCCTCAGTGACTGGGGAGCCTCGTGCTGCGATGTGAGCTGCCTGAGTGCAGGGCTGCGTGCCGGTGCGAAGGAGAGGGTTACTCACGTTGGCAAACTCCTTGTTGGTCATGTTCTTCAGCGTGTCCCCGGGGAAGACCACCGAGACGGACTTGAGGGGGAGACAGAGCCCACCCAGGGCACACAGCCCCAGGGTGAGGACAGCCAGGACGCAGGATCTCATCCTGAGAGCACAGACAGGCTTGAGCTGCTTTCTGCTGAGGAATCAAAACCTGGTGACTCTGAAGCTCCTGCTGGAGAGTGGATGTGTTCTGCTCTGGGACCTGCAAGGCGCTTATATGTACCTTGAGCCCCGGATGTTTTAGTTGAGTCACTCACAGCCAGCCCCTCTTCCTCCTCCTTCTCTGCTTGCACAACACTCTGCATTACAGCACACCCACTTGCAAAGGAAAACACACACGCGTATCAAAACAAGCCTTTGCCATGGCTTCAGCAAGGGGAGGGTCTGTGCTGCCTCTGTGTTTTCATCAGTGTTCTTGCCTTATTTGGTGTGGTCCCTGCAGCTCCCAGGTCCCTGCGCGCTGTGTGCTGGAGAGGACCAAGCCCTTCTGCTGGGAGAGCTGGGAACCACTGGCCCCCCTGGGCCCCCGGTGTTCCAGAACGAATGGCGAGCACACCCCAGAAGTTGTTGGGGTGTCGCCTTCACTGGCAGCACAACCCATTTGCTCCGTGGCAAATTGCGTCATCCTTCCTCAGACTCAAAATCAAATCTTCTCAAAAGTGTCATTTCAAACACAGTGAGTGGGACTTGTTGGCAGGGGGAGGGAGGGGTGGATTTTGCTGAAGAGAGAAAGGAGCTGAAAGTCAAACCAGTGTCCTTGTAACAGTGCAGCACGACAATATTCTCCCTTTGCCATGGTCGCATGCACCATTTCCACTGGTGTCCACTGGTTGGTGTGTAACTGTTCATTCTGAAGACATGCGCTCAGGTTGGGCCTGTCAGTGCCATTGCACTCTGAACACCTGCGTCAGGTGCCCTCTTGGCCGTGTCTGCTCTGAATTCCACCTCAGTCAAGCCTCCGTGGCCTTGTGCCAGTCTGCAGGGGATTGCACACTGTGTGTCCCTCCCTGCTGAAGGAAGGTACTGTAATTGGCAGTGCTCGTGCAAGTGATTACAGTGAGTCATGTCTGCCAGCAGCAGGAATACTGACAACAAAATCTCTGGATTTAATGTGTTGAAGCGCTCAGCTCCAGTTCTCTTGACATTCATTCACAGCAACAGGCTGGTCAGCCTCTGCTTCCACGTACGTTAGAGTGAGACTGTAGCTTTTTTTTGGGGGGGAGGGTGTTTCGACTCCCACCCCTATATTTGTGAGCTGGATCAAGGCGGTGTTCCCTGATGCCGGCCAGGATGTGCAATGAAGACTGGATTGTCTAGCCATGATGACGCAATGCCCTCGCCTCTGCATTTTGTTGCTTGATGAAGTGTGTTGATTGGGGACTTCCAGGCAATAGGCAATTCCGTTCACCTTTTGTGTTTTACAGAAGCTCGTGCACGTTACATTGTTTTGAGGACCCAGACGAGGTGGTGTTTACATAGCCCACATCCTGCTGGTGCAGGATATTCTATTCTTTTCGAGTCCACTTGAGAGCTATTAATGAACAGCTAAATGACTCATTGAATCAATAATTGACTGAACTGGATCTAGTAATATCTACAGTGGCAGTGAGAGGTGCAGGGTCTGTAGATCTTGGGCTCCTGGCTCAGTGAGGTGAGGAGGAGAAATGCCACTTCACTGCCTTGACACATCTGCCCATCAGACCAGAGAACAGAGGGTGTTCATTATCCTTAACAGCTCTGTTGAGTGCCCCACGGTACAGAACCTGGGACGCACTGCCCCAGTGTGCAGCAGGGCTGGGGGAAACAGAGGGCTCTTGTCTAGGAGTTTCTACAAGGTCAGAGTATTTTCAAATAAGGCATATTTTATCAATGCCTGTATTCCATTTAACAACACAAATTGTGACTTTCTGATCATGCAAAGAGGTAAAGCTGCTGTTGTATCACAAAAAATGAGCTCAGTTTAAGAACAATCTTTGAGCACCTGATGCATTTATGGCTGTTGTTTGTGCTGCAGACCACTGGCTCTGTAGTTACAGTACTCTTCAAATGTCAGAAGTCATTGTGTTGCAGTGATTGCAATCAACTCCCAGGAAAAGAGAAGTAGAGAAGACTTCCAGAGAAGACCTGGCCTCCCTTGTAGCCGTGTGTTGTTGAGTATCGGATGGGAAAAAGCACAGAGCGGGCTCTCACGGTGAGTGAGGAGTGCGTCAAGCAGTCACACCCTCCTCGCCTGCCATCGGCTGTGTCACCCTGAGTCAGGATCCTTCTAAACTGGGACAGTCGCCGTTCTGCTGCTGTAACAAGCCATCTGTCTCCGATGCTTTCTTACGTACTTTAAAAAGATCGTATTTGAAGTGATAGGTGCATATGCATGTACAGAAGGGGCAAGTAGAATTCAGAGTTGATCTTCCGTAGTTACAAGGAGGAATGTCCTTTTTTTAAGTGGGCTTCCAGCAGAGGGAGCTCTGATTAAGTGTTGCTTCCCCCTGCAGCCGAAAAGGCCTGTGTGCACATGAAGAAAAAGAGCAGTTTCCTTGCCTCGCGTGTAGCACTGCATCACGTTCTTACAAATAATCGCTTTGCATTGCGTACGAGGCAGCAGCACAGCTTTGATGTTCTGATTTAGAAACCATGCTCTTACAACATGTCACCCTCCCGTTTGTTAAGAATTTCCTTTTCTGATTTTTCTTCGGTGGTCTCCGAGTGGCTCCGCTGGAGAGGGCCTGGGCGCAGGTGGAGCCCTTGGCTCAGATGGCACGGGTTCGAGGCTGTGTCTCTTCTCCTCCGATCGGTGCTGCGGCTCCTGCTTGTGTCTGTGATGCCTGTGACCTGAGACGAGTGACGGGAGTCTGCCTGCACTTCTTCCTCCTCCACAAGTGTGCTTCTAATAATAGCATGCGGATTTTTTCATTTTCCTTTAGATACAATTGAGATGATCTCTGGGTATCAAGTGTTTTCGAGGCCAAATGATACTACAGCTCATCTTCTAATGTATCTGTAGGCATGTCGTTTGCCCAGCCTGGAGTTCAGGTTTGTGGATGGGAAGACAGGTGATCTGCTGGGGGTACTAGTGAGACTCATGCTTCGACTGTGGTGCGTCTTGCACAGTCTTACTGCTAGTACTTTGTGTAAAAGGAGTCTGGCTCTTTCTGGGAGAGCTAATTAACGGTAACAGAAAGCATATCCGCTCATCTGCACATCATTGGAGGGGTCCTGGATCTGTACGACATGCAGGCCGGAATGAAGCTCGGGCATACGAGCATGTTGGCAGTTACCGTCTTGGATCAAAAGTCCCCCTAACCCTCCCTTCCCTGCCTGCGCACCTCTCACCTGTAGAAGGCTCTCTAGCAGAAGGTGCCTTGTTAGTGTGATGCTTGTAAGATTGTAATCCACCGCAAGCTGTTTGAAGTTCTCTTTGTTTTGTTCATGCAGCCCTGCTGCTGTATTTCAGCACTCTGCTATTGCAGAACTGCTGTTCTTCCTGGTGTTGAACTTGCTGGGGCTGGTTTATAGCATCCTGTCCAGTAAACCGTGCCAGATCATCCTCAGGAAGATAACTCAAGCGCTGCTGGACAGGACCGGCAGTGATGGTGACACCAAGGCAGTATTAAAACACCCAGAGGTTCTGCTCAATGAGGCAACAGCACATTAGTAAACAGACACTTCCTTTGTCTTGCGTGCGCTGTGATTAGTTAATAACTATTGACATGATGTAAGCAAGCCCGTGTTTGTGTGACAGATGCTAAAATGTCCTGGTGCAATTCCTTTTCTTCCATTTTAAGCAAGCATTTGATGATCTTGCTGAATTGTGTGGGTGTATGGTTCTGTACAATACATCAGGCTTTGTACCAGACCACTGTGAATATGGAAAACAAAAACTTTGCAGATGTCAATAAATATAAATCAATTGCATAGTATTAATAGTGCCTTGGATACCTTGTAAGGAGAGAGCAGCAGACACATAGACTACATTAGCTGTTTTCTGAAACAACATAAAGTGTAATATGTACTCTATATAATATAAATGGTAAACAATATATTTGCAAGAACAGGACTGATGAAAGCAGCCAAAGGCTGAAATCACAGAAGAATCAATCAGTGCTGACAATGCTGACATATAGATATCCACCCATCCATTTTCTAACCACGTTATCCAATGCAGGGTTGCAGGGGAGCTGGAGCCCATCCTGGTATACAACGGGCACTAGGCAGGGTTCACCCCGGACGGGACGCCAGTCCAAGGCGGGGCACACACACTCACACCAGGGCCAGCTTTCCCAGAAGCTGTTAACCCACCAGGTCTGGGGGAGGACACAGGAGCACCTGGATGAAACCCATACAAGCAAGAGAAGAACACTCTCAGCCGTCACAGATAAGACCTCAGGGACTGAGCCCACAGCCGCAAGATAGCCATGCTGAGCACTGTGCCACTGTGCCATGCCGATATGGATATCCATATATATGTATATAATGGAGCAAAAGTTCAGGAGGAGGTCAGCCCCTAATCTCACCCACAAACCCACAGTCTCTCCCCTCATTAAAGGGAGGGGGGGTCCCCCAACAGCTTCATTACGGACTGGATGCTGTTTTCCTCAACCAGGTGAGTTACCCCAATACGCCTCTTTAGTCGAATCTCACCTCTTGGCAGAACTCCTGATGGAAGCCACGCTGGACCTGTGTCTCCTCACAGTGACACGCTGTGGAACATGAAGCAATATCTGGATTTTTCTTGCATCTGTGCGGATTTCCCATTGATCTTCCCCTCAGGGGCTCTTTCCAAATACAGAAACCTTCCCATTTTCTCCGGAAAATCCCATTCATTCCCTCCATTTCCGAAACGTGACTTGGGACAAGGAATTGATCAGTCATGATGGCTTTGAGGGCAGGCGTTGATTGTCAGACTTGCGCAGTGACAGCGGGCTGTGTGCGTAAAGAGTGTTGCACTTATGAATGATCATTTCTCATCTGGAAAACTGTGGTGAACATTACCAAGAATATGAAACACTGAATACTGCAGCTGAAGGAGGTAGTAAGGAATAGCATGTTTAAAGAATAAACCACATATGACACTACTGCACAGACTGGCTGGAGCAGTGATAATAGCTTTTTATCATTGCTAAGTATCTAAAACTCTAGAGCAGCATGTAAAATAGCTGACAAAAGAAAGCTCTTTAATTGAACCAAGCTGGGGAATGGTACTAATCACAACGTGGCTGTTAACCAGGGGAGTCAGGAAGTGAGCTGGCGCTGCTGTGTGTAACGGTGCTCAGTGCATTGCCCAAATCTCCCAGTTCCCACACCAGGTGATGTGTCAGCCAAAAACACTTACCACTTACTGGAACTCATTTAATAAGTCGGCCACAGAAGCCGTCTCACAGCTGAAGGACAGTGAGGACAGAGGTCCCTGTTATCACTCTGGATGGTGGTTCAGAGGCGGAGACCAGCCGACATCAAGGTTGCAGATGCACCTGTGGTTTTAGAGTCCAGGAGCTGGAATAAGTGTGTGGACCTGCCTGTCCGGGCGGGAGGAATTCCCCTGGAGCTCTGGGAGGATGCAGAGAGCAGCTCAGCACCACAAGAAAGAGCAGAAGACCAGCCAAACAAGCACACTCCGTGTTCCTCAGCATGTTGCTGTTGGCTGGGAGGATGACTAAAGAAAAAAAACCCACATTAGGAGGTGACTTTTCAGTTTAAGGAAATAGCTGAGGAGCTTCTCTTTATTCTCCTGTCCCTGACCCCCTTTAGAAAGGCCACAGACCACTGTGCTGAGCTCAGGCCCTCATTACAGATCAACCTCTTCCTTCTCCATGCATGGAAAGCACTGTTTTCTGCAGCTGCAAAATAGTGTGACCTCTGTTGCAGGCAGCACTGGGAGATAACTGCTAACAGAGTGAAATAAGTAATCCTTACCATAGTAAATCTGCTTAGCTTGAACTGAACTTGAACTTGATCTTTATTGCCATATGTAACCGGCACATGTACTGGTACAATGGAAGTCTGACAGTGCATCAAGACAATATACAAACGAACAGTAGACAATGTACAAGTAAACAAGTAAACAGTCTGAATGTAAACAATGCAGACGTGTAAACAATGACTGCAGATGTGCAATAAATAAAATTACAATGAGGTAGATGGTGCAGGTGTGGTCCGAGGGGTCCAATCGCACTGCTTATGGGTAGAAGCTATTGAGGAATCTGGTGGTAAGTGTCCATATGCTCTTGTATCTCTTGCTTGAGGCCAGTGGGGTGAAGAGCTCATGCCCGGGGTGGTGACTGTCATCTGTGATGGCCAGAATTCTACCACGGCGGTGGTCCTCACAGAGCTCTTTAATCTGTGTGTGTGTATTGAGTGGGGTGGGGCATGAGGGGTGGCTTGGACCCCAGTCCGCACACAGCTGGCTCACTCCCCTGCTTTGCCTCGCCTGACCGCCTGTTGGGAGGAGAGTGCACATGGCTTCCTTGCTTCCCATGCGACTGTGGGAGCTGTAGCAGAGTCGAGTTGAATGACATTCAGTGCTTTCAAATCAGAAACATATAAAAACTATTGAGCCAAAAGATGCAAACTATAATCATCTCCATCATCCTCTCCAGCCTCATCATCAGCACCATCACCTTCACGTTCAACACCACCACCACCATCATCATCAACACCACCATCATCACCCTCATCATTACCACTATCATCATCAACACCACCATCATCATCAACACCACTATCATCACCCTCATCATTACCACTATTATCATCATCAACACCATCGTCTCCATTATCTTCACTTTCACCCTCAACATCATCATCTCCACCATCGTCACCCTCATCATCATTTCCACTTCCCATTATAACCATAATGCTGAAGTGTTCATAAATTAATCTAACCAGATTTAAAACATAAACAGCTCTTATTATTTCTATATACAGTATATAATCTCTTTTTGTATACAACTCTGTCTTAAACACACATTGAATCTGTGTTTTATTTTTCAGAGCTCTGGTATATTATTTATATATATACAGTACACATCCTGTATTCTGTGAAGGATGTAAAACGCAAGCATTGTGCCTTCTATCTTTGTATCTGCCTTACCACCCACAGTCTGCTTTCCAAATCTGGAAATCAATATGACGGAAAATGTACTTTTTTATCCATGTATGAGTATGAGGCTAGAATATTGCGTGGTTGGGGTGTTTCCAACAATGTATTTCAGGGAATACGTTCCAAAACTGACTTCAGGGATTTTAAACAAACAAACCCCTCTTGTGGTTAGTGATGACATCTCATCCAGGAGATGGATTAGCAATACATTCGAGGTACCAGTCTGGGACAGAAAATTGGGTCACAGCGTTTGTGAACCAATTTGTCATGTTTTCATTTGCAGTTCTAAGAAAACAAGCAACAGCTCTGATTATGTTAGGGCGTGATAACCGTTTGTTCCAAAAACAGAAGTCATCGACTCTTTTCTTGCAAAATAAAAAGAGCGAGAAAGGAAATACAGTATGAGATTATCCAGGAAGTTGGGTTACGGAGGTGTTGAAGCTGGGGTGAATGAATAGACTTCAGTTTCATCACCATACCACCTGCAAGCAAGCCAGGGCTCCACATGGATAGGCAATGCAGCATTGTTATAGGGAATAATCACCGTGGTATTACATACTGAAATAGTCCAGTCAGTTGTATGCAAGAGAGCGTGTGTGCTGCTCATCTAAAACATCTCACAATCCTCACGGTATAGCGAGTAGAAAGGAGATCTCACTAGTTGTAGTGACTTCAGGAAGCAAATCAAACAAGCAAAATACTTCTCATTCCATCAGACTATTTTTTTCTAATAACACAAATACATACATGCTTGATCGGCACATTCGTTGTTGTGCAGAACATCATATGTGCTCAGTTAATTTATTGCACCATGCATCCTGCAGGTGATCAGAATGCCTTTGAAGAATCACTGTGAATCTTCTACCTTTTATCAGGAACATCAGGAAATGTGTTGCAATATCCCTCCACAGAACAGCGAGGGAAAATCGCCAGGCACAACGCGATTCCTGTCAGCTTTTCCCTCTGTGGTGGGAGGAAGAGACAATAATGTACCAAGCGGCCATGCTGGTGAGCCCCTCACTGAAGGAAGAGAGAAATGACAGCCAAGGCAGAGAGAGAGCCTGAGATCGGGACCGAACCCGTGATTCTGCCGGCACGCAGGGCCTGTCAAGTGGACCTAAATATAGGAGCCTGACATTCAGCATGCTGCGGAAAACAGGCTGTGGTGTTGAAGGGGGTGTGGCGCAGTTTCCTGTGGCCTGGTGCGTAGGGGCTATGGTCTTGGTTTCCTTGCAACGCTCGCGAAGCCAGACGTGTCGTTTGAGGGTTAGACTTATGTCAGAACCTCGTCTTCTGAAATGGACCCAGGAAAAGGCCAGGAAAGAGCGTGTGTGTTGCAAGAGAAGACATGGGTGACCAGCTTCTCCACAAAGGGGAGAATTAGAACACACTCATCTCCACCCTGCAGCTACTCCTCTCTGACTGGGGTTCGAGTCTCCTCGTCCTGAGGCCAGGAGTCTGCCCGTTAACCAAGGGGGTTAAGCCAGACTTTTCTCACCTAGTATTCTAAAAAGTCACAAAGCATTCAATCTGTGGATGTTGTTGTCCCTAATGAACTACCAATTGGACTAGATGGGCCAAACTATCAATTGTACCATATGGGCCCCTTTCACCAATCTCCTTTCTCATGTTAATTAATGACAAATGGTTTTGATTGGGAGGGACATTTTCAAATATGTATCAGTCAAGCTGTCCTGCGAGAGAGCATAAGGTGACTTTAGCATCAATGCACGCAGATTTCTGAATACAGACTAGGAGCTGCATGGGGCGTCAGAGCCTGATTCCAGATTCTGGAATCTCCTCTGACATCACAAGCAGAAAGGAAAGGCAGGGGCGTGTCAGTCTTTGTGACATCACATGCGGTCTACACTTATTCTCATTGCTTTCCAATTACAGGCTTCTGATACCCATCTCTGTGACTGGCCTGAGGGAGCCTTCCGCAACACCTTTTACATCCTGCTAAGGAGACAACAGCAAGAAATGACAGCCTGTTCCAAACCCCTCATTACTCAGTAGTATCAATAAATCTTTCTGTATTTTTGTAAGGCACTGAGGTGCTCTGTCTGGAGGTAAAGGTGACTGATACCTACTTAAGCTCTGGGCATTCTAAGTGACTTCACTAATTTCCTTCTGACTCAGTCGTTGACAGATGAGATCATAATATTGCCTTACTCAGAACACTAATGTACACAACAGCCGTTCAAGCCAGCCTACTACTGACGGACACACCAAAACAACTTAGCAGTATTTTTTTTGGAGACAAGAGCACTCTGCCCTCGTGTTCTCAGAGCTATGATTGTAAATTAAAATGCTTTAAACAGTATATGGAGGACAACCAAGGGAAAACAATAAATCTCCCACCAACGTTTGAGAATACCACACAATTTCGTACTGTAAGGTTTTTTCTGCGTATTTGCTTTAAGCATTTCACTTTGTATGAACACTAGAGACTCATGTGTGAGTCTAGAGGTCGAGGTGCCGTCGCTATAGGAGATCGTGAGCCAGATGCATGTTCCTGTTAATATGTTTGAATTAAAGTGCTTGACTTGCGTCTCTGAGTGCGAAGGAGGGTGAGCCCTTCCTCCCTGCGGAGGGTAGCGGAGACACGGTGGAGGTGTCTCGCCGTGACCGCTCGGTATAATTCCCACTCCGGAGTGGCGGGTCAGTAGAGACTCTCAGGGCCCGCTGGGCAACTGTGCTGTCCGGACAGCGCGTGCGGTCAAGACGGGCAGAGCTGCGGTGGCCCCTGTGACCTGTTGGGTGCCAGCGGATCTTGCGAAGTCTCGGAGGGACTTCTCTCCTCTGCTCCTCCGAGGGAGGGCTGGGGCAGGGAGCTGAGATAATGGAAGAGCACTGGGGGCATTTAAATTATTTCAGATAACAACACGGAGCCAAGATCTTGCTCTTCACCGAAGTGGTGTACGTACTCGGACTGCAAGAGGTTATCTCTGAAGTGCCCTGACAGATGTCTTCATGTTTGTGGGCAAGGTGTAGAATTCTTATAGCTCACCCACCACAGTCCATAAATCTTTTATTTGAATAATGTAAGGATCTGTTGCTCTCCTTACAGACAGGAACCCATCATTAGGTCACAGGCAGCAAGGGCTCCTGGGGTGAAGAAATATTCCCCAGTGCCTCAGGACAATGAGGAACCATCAGTGTGAGAAAGCATGTGGGCAGGAGTCACTGAGGTGAGAGCCTGACTGTATCATCACAGTGTACAGTAATAACTCCAGATTAAAAATAAATCATGACACAATAGTGTATGAACTGCAGCACATCAATTGTCCTGGGATGGGGGACAGACGACAGTGTGTTCAGTCACTCAGTGTCAGGGTGCTCGGCTGCAGTGTGTTCTGTAGCTCAGAGCTACAGTGCTGGGCTGCTGTGTTCAGTAGCTCAGTGTCAGTGTGATGAGCTGCAATGTGTTCAGTACCTCAGTGTCAGTGTGCAGGGCTGCAGTGTGTTCAGTCACTCAGTGTGTTCAGTTGCTCAGTATGTTCAGTCACTCAGTGTCAGATTGCTGGGCTGCATCTGGGCTACAGTGTGTTCAGTCACTCAGTGTGTTTAGTAGCTCAGTGTCAGGACTGCAGTGTGTTCAGTCACTCAGTTACAGTGCTGAGCTGAAAATTGTCAGTTACTAAATGATGATGAGTTTGAAATTTTATTCCTATAAACAGTGTATTTTGAAGCTTTTGTTTAAGTTTACTTTTATTTAAGTTTACAACAACTTGTGAAGAGGAAATAGTTCGAATTGTGGGAATTGTTATTTTCATTAATTTGGTCAGTTTGTGGAATCAGCTGGAAGTTGTCTGGAGTAAGAAAACATGTAGCACTTTTTTTGCTGTGGGTGGAATTTTTGGAAAAACACAAGAAAAAAACCCTCTTTCAACACTACTTATAAGTTTCATAAGCCTTAGTCTTCCTTACGTTTTCCCTGCCCTGTCCCACATGCCAGAGGGACTTTCCATGTGCCCAGGGACAGGAATTTACTCCTCACTGCTCGTTACTCAGACAGCTGATTGAAACCCGGCGTGAATCAGTGCCGATGTTTTATGTTGACCAAGTAACATCACCAGGAGGTTTAAGAGCACAAAGGCAATTAGCCAGTGAATCATGACATCTAATCCCAGGTTAATTGCTTATCCACATGAATTCAAAAGATCTCTTTCTTGTTTTTGTGACTTTGCCTATGTGGCTTTTCAGTATATGAGAATGTGTATGTGAAGGTGAGTCAGGGTTGTAGCTGGTGTATCAGGACTGGGCTGTGTGTGTGAAGGAGCCCATTGCTCTGTGGAACTGTCTCAGAAAGCCTGTCGCAATCAGGGTATGATCTGTTGCTGTTTGTATTCGAACACGATTGACCATTTTCTGCATTTTACTTCCCACTAAAGTTCTCCAGTCAAATACACAGCTTTATAAATGGGTACAAATGCAAGTTACTATGGCTAAAAACATCAGCCAGATAAACTAAAGTTAGTACTATGTATTTCACATCCTGAGTGATTACCGTAATGATCACTGACCCTTTCATCCAAAGTGCTTCAGTATTATTAAACCCACTTAACCAACAAAGTTTAGCACTTAATCATTTACAATTTCTTTCCCACGTGCTAAAGGATAATAGCAGCATTTCCATGGTGCATTAATACTCCTGCAAGCTAAATATTTGCAGGTATTTAGAAACGGTGTGGTCATATTTCATAATTCTCACCCTTTTGCAGTAAAGTTACAGCCCGTCAGAAAGGCTGCTCTCTTCCAGCCAGTGTGAAGAAAGTGTTGTGATGTGGCCACAGCCATTTCGGAATCGAAACCTTTTTAATGAGTGAAAACGATGAGCTAATTGACAGAAACAGTTCCCCTCGAACAAAGCTCAGTTAAATGACGCCAGGACTGAAGACTGCTGAAGGTTATTTTAAATCAATCCCGTCCCTGGAGCGAAAAACATATTTAGTTTTTTTTTGTCTTGCCTTAACAGCATCCCATCCACGCTCTCCAAACCAGAGAGCAATACCGGGCGCGTCTGAGATCGTGACGCCTGGGTGCCGGGCGGGGCGGCTGGGCTCGGGCTGGAGCAGGCTGCCCGAGGCCTGGCTTGGCTCTGCTCGGGCTGGGGCAGCGGGCACCCCGGGGAGCAGACGGCAGCTCTCCCGAGAAAGCTGTCGCCTGACTGGAGCACCGGGAAGTGCTGTCAAGCCGTCTGGAATCGGAGGGACAGAGGTGTGCGCTGCCGCAGGCTACACACCCCTGCGGGCAGCAGGAAGACCCGGGTACAAAGCACAATCGTCACGCAACATTGCTGGCAGCTCTAGTCTCGGATCACACGCAGGCCCCTCGTGTGCAGCCAAGTCGGGGTGCCGGCTGCCGGAGCCCCCACACTTGTCCGCTTACAGTAGGATTCATTTCTCACAGGCTTGGAAAAACAAGAAAAGGCACAGGAAAACGTTTGTAGGGATCCATCAACGTGGTGGCAGCACTGGTACTGTTCCAGCCACACAAACAATTGTGGCGATTCGGTGACATCATGAGCGGCGTCATCGGTCGCTATTTTCTGCCTGCGGTGGTGGGAACAGCCCAGGCAGCCCGATGCCCTGGCACGGTGTCACAGCCGTCGTGTGACAAAGCTGAAGAGCACATCGTTTGGAAGATGATTGCTCGGTTAACCACCCCCGTAATGATAGAATAGACTTACTGTATACACTCTTCAATTGGTGTACAAACACACCACAACCCGATGTATCCACTGTGTGAGGAATCGCTTTGTTATAGACGACGATGAGGTTAAACTGAGGAACAATGGCTGAGAGTAAGAAGTAACAATATAAGATTTCTGGAGACAGATAAAGATTAGGGCTAGTCTGTGCAGCATAGTGGTTTTGAAAAGCTGTAAAATAAACCCACTGTTACTGAAGAGACAATTACAATCACTGCCCTCTGCTCTGGACAATCACTGCCCTCTGCTCTGGACAATCACTGCCCTCTGCTCTGGACAATCACAGCCCTCTGCTCTGGACAATCACTGCCTTCTGCTCTGGACAATCACTGCGGCCCTCTGCTCTGGACAATCACAGCTCTCTGCTCTGGACAATCACTGCCTTCTGCTCTGGACAATCACTGCCCTCTGCTCTGGACAATCACTGCGGCCCTCTGCTCTGGACAATCACAGCCCTCTGCTCTGGACAATCACTGCCTTCTGCTCTGGACAATCACTGCCCTCTGCTCTGGACAATCACAGCCCTCTGCTCTGGACAATCACTGCCTTCTGCTCTGGACAATCACTGCCCTCTGCTCTGGACAATCACAGCCCTCTGCTCTGGACAATCACTGCCTTCTGCTCTGGACAATCACTGCCCTCTGCTCTGGACAATCACAGCCCTCTGCTCTGGACAATCACAGCCCTCTGCTCTGGACAATCACTGCTGCCCTCTGCTCTGGACAATCACAGCCCTCTGCTCTGGACAATCACTGCCCTCTGCTCTGGACAATCACAGCCCTCTGCTCTGGACAATCACTGCCCTCTGCTCTTTGGGGGAAGCTCAAACGTCACTCTTTCAAATCAAAAAGATACCGCTGCCCTGGAGGTGCTACAGAGTAAATTCCATAGGGACATGTTTCAGGTATCCTGAAAGTCTGCTCAAGAGAGACTTCCTCAAGACCAGAAGACTGTGGAAAATCAGTCTACACACAGGAAACCACACAGGAGACCCATTTTTACACAGAGTGGCCCACTCCCCAGCCATTTTAATGTTGCTGACTCCCTGGGTACCAGGGACTGATGGAACTGTTAGATTATTAAACTGTGCAAGACGGGCCTTCTTAGAACACCATCTCTTAACTTTGCTTAAGAGAACCTTTCTTGCACACAGACCTGGATTAGGAACTTACTGGCCTGCAGCTTTTTGCCTGTCTGCTGCCAACAGGTACTGGATCAAGAATCAGCTGGCCAGTGGACAGCTGTTCTGCTGGATGACTTCATACCCCAGCGTTTTTTACTTGGAGTGTTTGCCTTTTTAAGTTGCTTCCCCACGTGTCCAGAAGACATGTGTCAAAATAAACACCTCGCTCTTTTTCACAAGTAGCCTCTCCTACTGCAGCTCAGTTTCAATTCAATTCAAGCTTTATTGTCCCCTAGGGGAAATTTGTTTGCTCATTTTTACCACCCATATATAAAACCCTGCATTTTTCCACATGAAACCTCATCTGCCATGTTTGTGAAGTCATGGATCTTATCTAAATCTTTTTGAAATTTCATTTGCTTCTTCTGCAGTCTACTAATCCTGAATTTGGTATCATCTGCAAACACGACTCGTTTACTAGCTATTCCCAGAATCCAGATCACTGATTTAAATTAGGAAGAGCAGTGGTCCTAGGACAGATCCCTGTGGTACTCCACTAATTACTAGTCTAGATGTCTGGAATCCATCACAAACAAAGACCCCGTAGGCTTTTGCTGACTCAGGAAAACAGCACGAGCGCCGATTCGCCACAGCTCTTACGTCAGGAAGCACAGCAACAGCAGTGAGGCAACAGCCCCCTGAAAGGCAGCACACTTCTGTTGTGCCACTTCCTGTTCTTGTTTGTCCAGTTATTCGGGCACATCACAGACTGGACACCACACTTCAGGAGCAGCCTTGCCAGCAGGCATGTGCAACAGCTGCTCCTGGTGTCAGAACTGTGTGAGAAATCTGTGTTAAAGACAACAGGAAGTTGCCAAACTTCAAAAGAGAGGAGGAAGAGGATAAGTTACAGGGAATCCAGCCTGCTGAGTCAGTGTCTTCGTGATGTAACAGCAGGTATTTGTCTTTGATATGATGCCTTAAGGAATCCATACATTGGATGCATGCAAAAGCAGTTGCAGGTCTTTACCATACATTAATGAACATTTGTCTGCAAGTATGAAACCTTGTACTCAGTAGTTTGGTTAGATCCTGATACACGTGAGAGCGAGAGGCAAGATGGGCAGAGTGGACTTGGCGTAGCCCGCCTGGCTGAGGCAACTGGCAGCCCAGCCAGAAGAGTGTGGCTGCTGCGAGGAATGAGCCTGGGAGCTGCTGCAGGGGTGTAGATGGGGTGGCAGGAAGTGTACGAGAGAAGTGCATTGTGGGATCTCCCAGGTCTGAGACTAATGTACGTAGGCAAGTAGAAGTGTGCAGCAGACAATGTCCTGCTTTGTAAACAGGAAACAGGAACCATCCAGGTAGAAATGAGGATTTGTTCTTAATTGATTTGTCTAATTAAATACTGGACTCCACAAACTGAAGCTGAAAAAGCGTGTTCATTGCATCTCATTTGGTTTTCAAGGTTTGATATTAACAGGTGATGAAGCGAATACTTAAACTTTTAATAGACATGTAAAGATTTTTTTTCCAGAATCCCGGAAGCAGGAGGACAGGTGTTCCTGGGGCCAGATCTGACCCCTTGTGTGCTGGGAATAATCATCAGCACAGTGGTGTTCTGGGTGGTGTTCACCCAGTGCTTTGCCCACCTGGACACTGATGGTCAAGAAATTGCTCTGACCAGGCCTGGAGCTTTCATTCCAGCAGAGCTTAATTACAGGACCTTAACTGGAGCCTTAATTGAACTAACAAGTTGCTTTATTGGAATACTTGTAAGTTTTCTTATACTAACATGAGATATGATTTGAATGATGAAATGTGATAGTTAAAAGGCAACCTCATGCATGTTTAAGAGCTAAAAACAGCTCATATAAATCCTGTTATGAAGTCAATTAAGGGTTCAGCTGTAAAGCAGGGAGAGAGCCCAGCAGGTGTGTGGGCCTCCAGGACCGCTGTATAACGAGATGAGCAGACCCAGTTCCCATGAACACGATGTGTATCACTCACACTGTTGTTGAACCAACAGGAAGCAACGCCAGACCTTCAAATCTTTCTCTACACAATTTGCACCACAAAAACACAGCGGCTTTCCTGTCTCCGGCCTGTGGTAGCACTGCTATGCTGACCCCCCATGGAGCAGAGCCAGAAGCAGAAGACAGGGCTGACCCCTAGACTGCACACGGTTTTCACCCCTCGCTGAACTCCTTGGGTAACAACACTGCATCCCAGCTGCAAGAATAGCGCAGGCCAGGCCCATGCCTCGTCCCAGCTCCTGAAACTCCGGGAGGCCAAGGGGCTGATTTAGGGCAACTCCAGATGGGACTGCACCACTGCCGAAGGCACAGAGAGGCTCGTAATGAAGAGCTTCAGGAGAGAGAAGCCTTGTGAAGCCATCAGGCCTGGGAGAACACCAATGCAAGCACACAGAGCAAACCCTGCCTTAGACAGCACGAGGGCAACAAGCAGGGAGAGCCAGGCTCCATGGCCTTCATGAACACAGGCTACCAGGCACCAGGGAGAGAGGCTCCACAGCAGCCAGGGCAAGGTGCCCCGCTGTGCCAGTCTGGCCTGGCGTTGGGAGCTGTGGTCTGGTGGGGTTGAGGGTGTGCTTTTCTGAGACAGAGGGAGGACTCAGGAGACTGAAGGAAGATGTCAGTCTATGAGATTCAGAAGGCTGGGATGTTGTTATTCTTTTTTTCTGAACGCTTGCCTAGGGCAGGACTACACCCTGTAATAATTTTTGTCTTGTTCTTAAGAGGTTTGTTTTGAGGCTGGGTTTGTTTCAGTTGGTAGGTTTTTACTACCAGTGCAGAGGCAGACTCCCTGATTGCTAAAGAAAACCATATGCCAGTGTTACCAATACCATCTTTTTTTAAGGCTCCTTCTAAATTACGACTAAATGGGTGAAAATTAAGTTCTGCTTTCATTTTGAGGGGTAGCTGTGGCCCAGTTTTCTATGTATTTGCAATTTTATGGACAGGCTGATTAAAGGAGATTAATCTTTTTAGCATTGAACAAGGGCACTTGATAGACGTATCTGAAGTCCCAGGTGTACAATTAGACAGATCTTACAATGTACTGTTGCAAACTAATAAGAACTCTCATCCTGCTGGCTGTTGTACGCACTGTACTCACTGTAAAATCCCTGTTGACACACCTGCTGGGTTGACTTGATCCACCAGCTGATCTTCTGAAGGAAGATGGAATAAAAGTACTATTTTCCAAAACACAGTTTTTAAGCTGAAAATGGAAAACTTTGTCCTTTTTGTGGACAAGCAAATTCACTGATGTATATCATATAAACTGTTCTAGTACAATATACTGTTTACAGTGTAAAGATCGCAGCACTGTGTGTGTTTGTAGGCAGCATTGTGGAGCTGTGGTCAGGGGTTGTGGGTTCATATCCCAGCTGAGACACTGCTGCTGCACCTAGAACAAAGACACTTGCTCAAATTACAGTAAAACACCTTGCTTAGGATAAAGGTCTACAATTCAGTATGATTTCATAGCCCAGATGGATGATGGATTCGTGATGGATGACAGGAGTCATTCTGGAGAGATCTGTTTCTGATCCTGGCACACGAGCTGTGAGAGCTGCACAGACAGTACATGCACTTCTCCGTGGTGATGGGATGACTCATTTTCTATGTTAACATGGTTTTCTGATTTAAACAGGGTGCAGACTTCTGTACCCACGATCCTGTTGTGGGAGTCCACCCCACCCCCTCCCCATAAAAAAGGGAAATTAGAAGCCTTTGCCACTCTGGCCACACAGAAGCAATAATAACTCCTCCTCTTCGTGTTAGATGTGAAGAAATGTCTAATATGTATTTGAAAACTGAACTGGGTGCAACAGCAAGCTCTCAAAGTATTGAACATTTGGTTCAGGATCGTAAATTAAGAGTTAATGCATAAGATGTCTGAAATCTAATAAATAACGTAATCTAATTAATAGGGATCTAATGAAATCTAATTCGTTTAGCTTTGGCATAATGTCATGGTTTCTATAAGTATCAGTTTAAAATAACTTAGCGGTTCACTTTTTTATGTCTACAGAATATTGGTGACCTCTTTTTTTTACAATATACTCTTCCCCCTTGGTAGTGTCTCTCTGTTCTGTGACACCTTTATACACAGTGCAGAACAAGCACATTTTCTTCACCTCAGAGTGTCAACAATGGACAGACACATGATACTGCTGGATGTTGCGAAATCACGACAGCAGCTGACGACGCAAATAATACCAACAAGAGCTGGACCTAAAACTGCTTTCATCTGCAGGATTTCATTCCAGCTCAGTTCTTAACAAACAAACGCAGCTGGAGCAGGGCTGAACTGGACTGGCTGAATATCTTCTACTCTCTTCTAACTTCAGGTTCTTCTGCGCTAAAGCCTGCAGATGTACCAGCCATTCGAGACGTGGACTGGACCCCCTGACAGGCCACGGCCCTAGATAACCCATTTTCAATGTACAATTCCAGAAGAATGGAGTTCGTCCTGGAAGGAATTGTGAGCTCCATCAGGACACATCATGTAGATCCATTCTTGCTCGGGTTTTATCTTAGCACGCGTCTTTACTCGAGACAGAGTCTGCCTGCGGTTCACTCCATTCAGACTCAGCATGGTGGCGAAGCAGGAAACTCAGCCCCTGCAGAAAGCAGTCCCCCCTGCAGCGAAGACACGCAGGTGAGCTCGCTGCCTGCGGGAAAGCCCGGCCCCTGTGTGCTCGCCGCCGCAACAGCAGAAGCTGTTCTAAAAAAGAAAGACAAGAAGGCTTGAAAAACGGGAAACTGGAAATCCCCCAGCTCCAGAAAAATAGCAGCAGGAGGCAGTTGATATCTCGAGGACAGTGAGTCAGTGAGGGGCTCGTGTTGCTCAGCCTTGTGATGGATACCTGCCCTGACAGATCGCCGGATCTCCTGGTCTAGCAGTGGGAGCTGGGCAGGGTCCGTGTGCCTCACGCGTGCAGCCCGGCTCCTGCGGACTTCCACCTAAACCGCGGCCCCCCCGTCGTGGGGTCCGGCTCTCAGGGGGCAGCTGCGGCAGGTTCTCCGCTCACCCTGTTCAAGCAGGCTGGTGTCACCCACGCTGCTCACATTCCTTCCACAGACACGCCAGCCGCAGGCGGGAGGCGAAGGAAGGCCCGGACATGTCAGCACACGCCCCCCCGCCAGCGACACGTGCGCGAGCTACCCGCCGGAGACACAGAGCTGCTGTTCTGGGCTGTCTGGGGGGGAAAGGATCCGGATCTGTAGCCTGGCGGGCTGCTGGCAGGCAGGAATCGGATAGACCTCCCCACTGCACGCTTCTCCCAGCTCGTCTCGGGAGCACAGACGCTCAGCGGCCTCACACATGTCCTGTCTGTCTGAGCCGGCGGCACACTGGCAGGGCCACTGCTTTCGCCTTGCAAGGCGCTATAAACCCGAGTGCGAACGAACCCCTCTTAGCCGCAGACCTGCACGCCAGCGCCGGGCCAGCCTGCAGCGTGGGTGGGGTCGTTGTCACATCCTGCACCGTCCCAGCCCACACCCCGAGATTTCGGCCTACAGATCCAGTTAAAAGCTGTTCCGGTTCTGATTTTATGTTTTAATTTTGCAAGATTTTGGGCTCCACTTCCCAGAAGTTTACCAGCACAGGCTTACTGACAGGAGCGCAGACAACCTCAGACGGCCCTTTCCTGCCAGCTGTTTATGTGAGCGCTGTTTATATGAGACTCGATCAGACACACTCTTTGGCCCCGAAACCTCAAATTCCTCTAAATAAAGCCTGTAATCTCTGTGTATCATCATACCGACGCTGTTGTTGGAGAAATGGAGACCTCAGCCAGTGGGCACAATAATATATATTATATATTATCTTAGGACAAAAAAATGATCAACCACTTATTTTCAGTGTTGTCACATCTGGTCTCTGACCGTGTTCAACAGCGACACCTAGTGAGGACAGGGAGACATAACCACCTCACGCTCTGATGCCGTGTCCTTCAGTAGTTCATGAATCTACAGTAGATCATTTTAAGATAAAGAATAGGCCGTATCTCGGAGTCATGTATTTTCTCAAAGGTCATTAAGCTGGCAGAATAAGAAATAACACTTCTGAAAATAAACTAGTGTAACGTCAAAATGCGCTATCTTCACCTGATATATGTGTGTTTAAAGTGCATGCAGGAACAAATACAGATACAGACGTTTACGTTCTGGATCTCAGTAACGGTTACTAGAATGTCGTGTTCGTCAATAATAGTATTTGGTAAACGAATTGAACCTGTCGATAACGCATCATCTATGGCCGCGGAACACAAACGTTGTTTAACAGGCCCTAGTTTAAAATGCATGATGCTATTACCTACAGTACGTGTGCTGTCCTGCAGCACCGCATGTGCCTCTATAGAGAAAACGGGTAATTATTTAAATAAGCACACACCTTCGCAAACAGCGCAATATCGTTCAGGCCGCTTGAGCTGTTTGGAGGTCTGCGGGAACAACAGCAAGGGGCGAATTCGCCTCGCCTGTGCTGTGCTCGTCTTTCCTTCGCTCATCAGCTGTGTGGTCACGCTGTTGCTCCGTTTTTAGCCGCCTCGTCCGGGTGAGTCAGAGGCGCGCCGTCAGCGGGAACCCGAGCCCTTCCGCCCTGATCTTCCAGGACATCGCAGAGCACTTCTTCCCCTAGAAAGCGGGAGGGCGTCTTGCTGTTCGCTATAGCACCAAATCAAAACAGAAACAAAATCTGCTTTTCGCAGACGAAGGGAGTTCGAAATGACGAAAACACCACCCCCGCACCACCGCACCTCAGCAGCTGACAATACTGTTCTGGCCTGCTTGTCGGCTGTCGATTGATTATTCCGTATCGATTCCTGAAAGGGTGCTCACCACACTTCAGTCTTCGCTTCGCGTTTTCGGGGTAGAAACTTCGTCAGGTCTGCGTGGGCTTCCAGCAAACCTAAGATTAGTTTGCTCGGATGTACTGGCAAGATCCTGTTAGTTTTATAACTCATTTTAGAACTCTGTACATATCGATTGTGTACATTCTGTACGAAGCGGCTTGATTTATTTCATTAATGTGTATTAGCCGTCGTATAGGCCAAAATAGATGGATACTTTATTGATCCCGTGAGGGAAATTGCAGTGCAACAGCAGCTTTACACAGACAACACAGCCACAGTGTAATGAATGATACAATAATAATAATACAATCAGTACAGTGAGGGGTGCACTAAAAGAGTTACTCACAGTCCAGGACACACAAAGAACAAACCAGAACAGAACAGTACGCAGAAAAAAACGTATCACGCATATGAATATAAATATAGATGTGAATATAGATATAAATATAAATGTATTGCAAATGTATATCAAATATATGATTGACTGTAATTACGTCACAAAGGTATCGGTGATTCCGATCACAGCTTCTGCTACGGGCCTAATGGCTCTCCGATCGAGTGCAGCCGCTGTTGTGCGACCACTGCACGCCCCGGTGCATGTGAGGACTTCGCGCTAACCGTGTTCCTGCGCTGCCCGCAGTAACGATGGGTCGTCCTTAGATGTAACGCGACGGCGTTAAGGTAGGTGCAGTCTCTCCTGCAACCCTCCCGGCCTCCAGCAGATGGAAGACGAGTTGTCTTTAACTTAGCGGCGCTCCTTGAGGTGGGGAAGGACGCCGCAGCACTGACATGTCAGTAAGTCATCCGGCCTCCGAGGAGGCAGGCCGGTCACGTTTCGATACGAACGATGGGATATTTTTTATTAGCAATCGCGTTCAAAAGTAGAACCTTTATTAAAACTAGGACCCTTATAAGCCGGTATAAAATAAAACTTAAAACGAAAATACCCAGGCCATCAAATAAATCCTGCAGAATAGAGCACTGTGCTTTTCAGCGAAGCAATGCTAAGTCTGATATAATAAGTCTGACGTAAAATAACGCAATTTACCGGACTGTAGTTCCTTCAGGAGCGCGTCAATACCGCTGAAAGACAGCTGTCGGCTGGGGCAGCGCTGCCACCTGCTGGTGGGTTGTAATATTGCAGCCGGAGTCCCAGATATGAATTTATGCACGAACAGTCCGATTAATTCTTTTTGTGAAAAGCCAAGCTCTGGAAAATCATTTTTTTCCCTTAGAAACAGAAGAGAAGGACAAAGAAGACAATTGTGCTTCTAGCCAAGAGGAGGTCACTCACAGAGGAGGCCTTGTTTGTGTTTGTCTCTGGTCTGTGATGTTCAGAAAGGCTGAGGGAGAGGGGCAGACCCCCAGGGTGTGTGGCTGGACTCCACTGTCATTCAGAGTGGTTCCAGCTGCTACATGTAAGACACCAACTGGCTTCTTCTTCCAGCTGTGCTTGCCTGAACGACACTCGCAAGCAAATTACACACCTGATGCAAATTAGAATTCTTGAATGCCTCATTTACACTCTGCATCAGAGCTATGAGGGCAACAGAGCAGCAGTATCTATCAGAAATTGGGAAAGGCAGATATGTTGTGGCAAAGGGCATAACCCCCCTGTATTCGAAATGAGCTCACTGAATAACTGAGGGGTGTCCAGCCCTGGTCCTGAGGGGCCAGTGTAAAACACTGTGAATTCAAGAACCAGGAGAAGCTGTTACTGCGAATTAGTCCTCTTAAACCATGAATGGGCTAATGAGCATGTTGGAGTCAGGCCGACATGATAACCTGCAGGCACACAGACCCTCCCGGACGACGACTGGTCACCTTCATGTGTTGTCAGGGGGCTCTGATGCCTTGCAGATGGAGGCTGGCAGTGAACAGATTATTGCACTACAGCAGCATTCAGGTACTGTACCAGAAACCGCTGGAACAGCAGAAATCAGTGTTTTGCACCGCCTGACTCTCTGCATTTCATTCTGTGAAATATTTATGACTGACGAGATCAGATCCCACCGAGGACCTCCAGTCACCTCTCTTGAGTTTATGCCGGCTGAAATCAGGGATAATTATGGAGAAGACTCATCCAAAGCTCAGCCAACAAAGTGCCCACACAGTGCAGAACTGCTCCCTATTACCTGACATTCAATTCAGCTTCCCACACGATGTGCAGAACTAATCCATTTATTTGAATGGTTTCTCTACATCTTAATATATGAGATATAAATGTGACACCCTGATGTACAGTCTACAGTGTAGAATCTGAATAAATTAAGATAATACAACGCACTAGCAAAACCTCTGTTGGATTATGTAGATTGCGGATTTGCAGGGAAGCGAGATATTTTGGTTTAAAGAATGTCCTACTCTGACAGGCTAAATTATCTGAATATTTTGGTCACTAACAGGGAATATTACTGGGGGACATGATTTGAATAGTCAAAACCCTCCAAGCCATTGACAAATGACACAAAGAGGGGACACAAGAAGATGCTAAGGGGAAATGCGTTTAAAATTGAGAACAGGAGACCCTTCTTTACACAAAGGGTTGTGGGAGTCAGGAACAGGCTACACCATTGATAGGTTCAAGGATGAGATTTTCTGATCGATCAGCAACTAGAAACCTAAAGAGGTTGTTCCAGTCTCCCCAAACCCTTTGTGTGAGTACACCTGTGTTCTCCGATAAGTGTTTCATGATCGATTTTAAACACTGTCAATGACTTCGGGGATGGTAAACCGGGTCTCCTCATAATCTTCTCTGTCCAAGACTGAAAAAGTACAGCTCTTACAGCCAGTTGGGAAAGGATGTTCCTTTGAGCCTGGGAATGAATCGGGTTCCTCTTGATTGGACTGATTCCAGAGTGGCGATGTCTGTTCGGTATCATGGTCACTATAATTGAGCACAATATCCTAAATGAGGTCTTACTTGCGCATTGTGCAATTTTAACCCAACACCCGTTAATTTAAATTCTACATGTTTAACTATATCTCCCGACCTTCTGTTTGTCTTTTCTTTTTGCTTTCCCGCAATGTTTCATAGACGAAAACGATGTGCCAATATAAACACCTAAGTCTTTTTCATGGGTAGCTTCTTCAAAGCAGCTCATTTAAACAAGTCAGGACCGCAATTATGGTTAAAAACCCGTCCATACTTAGTGCTTAAGACGTTTTAACTAGCCAGGGATGGGCCTGTACCGTCAGGGGTCCTGCAGAGTTCACTGTTCCGTGGCACAAGCGAGACTAAAGCGCTTTAGCCTTGCAGGGGACAAATATAGCCTGCAGAATTAACCAAATAGCAAAGCTGGAAGACGTGTGATAAAGAGAAATGCGTCCCAGCCGACGTTGCAAGGAGAAGCCCAGCCTGTGACCAGCGCTTTCACACCCGTGTTCTCAAAGACGCCCAGCTGGAAAAGCGGCAGCTGCTGACTGCCTGTCCGGTGGAGACGCGTACCTGTGCGTGACCACAGACCGCCAAGGGCGTGAGAGACAGAGAGAGGGAGCTCACAACTCCGTTTCAAATGATCGGAAAAAGGAGAAAGGGAATTAAAGCACACGTTAGGATAACAATCCGGGGGTACTTTCAAAGACAGGATACGCTTTCGAGGAAAGTCACATGATTTAAAAGAAAAACAACGTTTTCTATCCAAAGTTTACGGCGTCAAGTTTCACTGTTGCACCGACAGTCCTGGGAGGGAAACGGCTTTAGGACCCAGAGACGCGGTTAGAGGCGGACACTGGTTGATGTGAGCTTGACTGTTGTATCTTAGGTCTACAATCGGAAAAAAAAGGTTGAGCGAGTGACTGCGACAGGACCGGATAAAATAAACCCCACGGCGGAAAGAGACCGCCGTGACAGGGCTCGTGGTCAGCAAGCCCGGACAAGCCGCGCGCCTCCGGGACACTGTCCAGCCGCCTCCTCGCGCCGGGTCCCGTCTCCCCCCCCCGCCCACCCGAGAATTCCTGCGCCCAGCGCGAGACAAGCAGGCGAAGGCGCGTCGCTCCGCGGTCCCGCTGTCTAGTCTCGTCACGGACACGGCACCAGCATGAGCCAGAGGTTCACCGTCACCGCTTTCTCTGGCAAGGCAGAGGGGACCTGGGCTCTGGGCGACGGGAGAGGGGAGATCAACCAGCTTTTCGAGTGCGACGAGTCCAGCCCGGGCTCCCCGGACAGAGACCCCGGCGCCGGCGCGCAGGAGGGAGGTGGGTACCCACACTTCTGTCTTTTTTTTGTGGGGGTGGGGTGTGGTGGAGGTGCTGCTCGCTGATATGTGGGCACCTGTAGGCATGACTGGAATCGTCAATGACCGGGATCAATAAGCGAATCGGGGCGAAGCGCCGCCGCGCTCGGGAGCGGGCAGGGGACCGCGGTCCTGCGAGGAATCCTCCTCCTCCTCATCATCATTATTATTGTGGTTGTCACAGAGATCAGAAGTAAAAGGGTCAGATTATCGCTTTTCCTAATAAAAACAAATATTATAGTGAGGAAAGCGAGTGGTGGCATGAAGCTGCAGGTGCTACGACAACAACCACAGCAGCGATAATAATAATTTAGTCGGGGTACCGCACTGCCGTCGTATCTGGCGCTATATTGTAGTGCTGTATTAGACTTTACCAAAGCGGATTTCCACGAGACGTTTATTTTACCTTTTCCTCTGTGCACTGTGATTAGACAGTGACTGTCCGGCAGTATTTATTGTGTCAACTGTTGTAGACCCATATCAGTGATTACGATGTGTAGGAAATCACAGGAATGAGCGCGGTGGGCACTGGGGGGGCGGGCGAGGAACAGGCACCGCTCAGCAAGAAACCTCCTTCAGACAACCCGGGAGCCTCCTGTTTCTGTCCGTTCCTCGACCGCTGTGTCCGTATTGAAGTACTCCTGGGGGCGGTGGGGATGATCCCCTCAGCGACCGGTGCCGGAGCCCGGAGGAGGGCGGGTTCGTGAGACACCGGAACACCGGGCCCTCTGCTGTGTGCGGAGCGCGCAACAGGTCGGGGAGAAGTCGCTGGTTTTTCTGTTGGTCTCGGAGCACACGCGTGACAGTGACCTTGGCCGTCCCCCGCGGTGCCCTTGCGCGCTGAGCGCCACCGGGGGTCGGGAGAGAGGTGCTCAGGCTCCGCTGGAGTGGAGAGCTCTGATGGCGCTGCTCGACGCACCCCCCCCCAGATCAGGTTTATCAGGGTTTGGAAGGGGAGTGTGGAAACTCCGCCGTTGCCCTTATTTACCCTGGACACGCCTCAGACAGGGTGATTTGCCCCAGGCGGCAGCCCTGTCGCTGGACAGAGCCCTGCCTCAGCCCTGCTGGTGGGCACAGCCCCCAGAGCGCCGCCCGGACCCAACCTGGCCCGGCCTGGTTCTGTCCTGCAGCGCGGGACGGCCGACCAGGAAAATAACTGTCGCCCGAAAATGTGATACCACCCCCACCCCATCGCAAGACCGACACAAGTACAGGAAATTGGACCTAATTGAGTAAAAGAAACATGAAGAGCTTCTCGCCAGCTGCTTAGGCACACAATCGTTAAGATTAATGTCCTGTGCGGAGAGCTTCCCGGACTGGAGCTGTTTAACGTGAGCTCAGCGCGCTGGGAGTCAGGCGGTGGCTCAGTTTATTTCCCTATCGATCTGCCCTGGCCCTGGGAAAGTCCTGGGAGCGCGCAGGGCGTGCAGAAGTGCCAGCGGAGTGGCACAGTCCCAGGCACCGCCGCCCGCCGCTCTGGTGCCTGCGGGCTATGCAGCGCTTGAGCAAGAGTTTCCTGCCGCCGGGCCTACTTCTGCTTTCTTCAGCCGCGGCCGCTGTGACTGCAGGGCGAGCAACTCGGCTTCGAGGTATCAGAGGGCTGCTGCCGTACTGGCAACCAGTCGCTGTGAGGACAGGCCCCCCCTGCAGGCCGGGGAGAGGGCAGCAGGTCCCTGTGAGGACAGGCCCCCCCTGCAGGCCGGGGAGAGGGCAGCAGGTCCCTGTGAGGACAGGCCCAGGCAGCAGGTCACTGTGAGGACAGGCCCCCCCTGCAGGCCGGGGAGAGGGCAGCAGGTCACTGTGAGGACAGGCCCCCCCTGCAGGCCGGGGAGAGGGCAGCAGGTCCCTGTGAGGACAGGCCCAGGCAGCAGGTCACTGTGAGGACAGGCCCCCCCTGCAGGCCGGGGAGAGGGCAGCAGGTCACTGTGAGGACAGGCCCCCCCTGCAGGCCGGGGAGAGGGCAGCAGGTCCCTGTGAGGACAGGCCCAGGCAGCAGGTCACTGTGAGGACAGGCCCCCCCTGCAGGCCGGGGAGAGGGCAGCAGGTCACTGTGAGGACAGGCCCCCCCTGCAGGCCGGGGAGAGGGCAGCAGGTCCCTGTGAGGACAGGCCCAGGCAGCAGGTCACTGTGAGGACAGGCCCCCCCTGCAGGCCGGAGAGAAGGCAGCAGGTCCCTGTGAGGACAGGCCCAGGCAGCAGGTCACTGTGAGGACAGGCCCCCCCTGCAGGCCGGGGAGAGGGCAGCAGGTCCCTGTGAGGACAGGCCCAGGCAGCAGGTCACTGTGAGGACAGGTCCCCTCAGCCCCTCTGCACATAAATGTAAACACAGAATGTGTTTTAAAATAAAGTGCAATGCAGCTCAGCCCAGTGGGTTAGCACTGCATCAGGAGATCCTGGGTATGACCGTCCACTCAACCACATGCTTGCTCCACACATGATGATTACATGTACTGTGATAGTCATCTGGCCAACATGTGGCCAAGTCATTACAGCCTATTTCACCCTTTCTTAGGGTGGATCCACAATACTTCTGCCTTAGGAGGGATGGATCACTGGCTAAAAAGATTAAATTAAAACAACCATGAGTTTGAAGTGTTTTTCTCAGTTGGTGCTGAAGGTTTTTTAATCGTTTCTCTTCATTGCTTTTGGTGAATTTGCTGTTGTTTCATCTTGCTGAAACCCTCACTGTTCCCTGTGACTCCGGGGCATCATGTGCTTAAAGGCTGTTAACTTCAGTTTGGAAACTTTTGCAACATCTAAAAACCTCAGCCAGAGACTCCACTGCGCCCTCTGCAGGCCGGTCTAGCTGCAGAAAAACACACTGGCACAAAAACGGCCGTGTGTACGTCTCAAGACTTTCGGTCTTAAGGAAGACTGTGTCTTTCAGTGTCGTGAAAGAGTGAACTGCACAGAGCATCTGACAGTGGCCCAAGCACACTGAGCATGAGCATAATAGGAAAAAGCTGCTTTTGATTAAGTGTTTTTTCCTGGCCCCTTCAGACAGGGCACAAGAGCAGAGAACAACAGCCCATTCAACACTCCAGTCCAGTAGAGTACAGTGCAGTAGTGGTGTAAGTCGAACCCCTGCCGATCTCTCCAGGAGAGAGGTCGTTCACTGTCAGCGGTCGGGCTGACGAGGCACCAGCTTGCAGCTAAACCTGGTCACATTTCACCTGTCACATCCCCTAATTGCAGTTTCTGCTTAAATGAATAACATTTTGTGTGTTAAAAGGTATTATATTATAGAAAGAATTTAAGATGAAAGAATGTAGTTTTTCAGATCCGCTCTCTGCGAGTTCAGTAGGTGATGGCTCTGTTCTGTAACAGGGTGAGGGGTGGGGAGTCGTAAGATGAACAGACTCTCCATCTTGTTTTTAAATACAACAAGATAAATTCGTCTTACCTCCTTGTGCAGACCTGCCAGGACCGTGAGTCCTGGAAATATAAACCTCATCGCCCTGCAGATCCATCGTGATGTACCGTGGTAAAGGGCAGTGTATAGTGTTGAAAAACAGAGTGAAATCAGGCTCAGGGCTTGGCAGTGCGTGGTGAAGCATCGCACAGACTGTGAGCCATCATGGCAGAGTAAACCCCGTGTCCAGTACGAGCATGGTGGAGCAGAGTAAGTCAGTGAAATTCACTATGGTGTGTTCTGATAAAGGCTGTCGTCCCCCCTGGCGTGGGTCAGGGCTGAAGCTCAGGTCCCTTCACCTCTGATGTCGCTCAGCTCAGCACAAAAAAAGACAAGCAGCACGGAGAAGGAGGATGTTCAGCACAGACTATAACACTGACTCATTGTAGCAATTAAAGTCCTCACTCTGACACATGACTCATCACGCAGAATGTGTTACAGTGCTCACCCTATAAGTATTTATTTGATCAACGCTGCTTGACATCTAATGTACTTCCAGCCTTCCAGCATATGGGCCTTGTATTAACGGAGGCGGATCCAAGAAATATTTCCACTTCGCATTCACACACAGTGTATAGGCCCGTTGATTTAAATCCATTCAAATGTATAAGGGCTGTAACACACGCTGGCCCCAGGAGAGTAACTGTACCTACTAGTCCCCTGGGCCATGAAAATAAATTCTCCTTATGTCATGTAGGCCTGCAGCAGGTATTAGCAGTACGAATCGCAGCGGATCAGCACTGTCTAAGAGGCGAATGAAAAATCGGGATTGTGCAGATCGTGGGTAGATCTTGGCTGTTGTGTTGTGCCTCAGCGTTTGCTGTGGTACCCCATGGGTACACAGCAGAGCTGAGCGTGAGAGCACAGAGGGTTGTTGAGAACATTGCAGGGCGGATGGGTACTTACGGTTAAGCAAAACAGAAAACAGCCCAGGCGTGGTACAGGCACAAGAGCACACCAAGGCACTGTGTACATTTACAGTAATACATTTTCAATACAAGGATACAGCATGGTGCCAGGTTGTGCTGCTGCCCCCACGGCTCATAATTAATAATTAATTGCTGACACTTATGTACCGCTTTTCTGGACACTTTACTCAAAGCGCTTTACAGGTAATAGGGACTCCCCTCCATAGTGCTCCAGTCCGCCCCCCACACACCAGCTCTCTGTGGGGAGGAGAAAAGACCGATGAAGCCAGTTCAGAGATGGGGATTATTAGGAGGCCATGAGTGGTATTTTTCCCAGGAGGTCTTCCATCCAGGTACTGGCCGGGCTCGCGCCTGCTGAGCTCCAGTGGGCTGCCAGCTGGGAGCTGCAGGGTGATATGGCTGCTGGCATGATCTGATCTGCCAGATCATGAAGTTCTTAAGTGTCCACGTGCTCCCCAGGTTTTTTTCTGGTTCCTCCTATCCCCCGAAAGGTGGCAAAGTCATTTAATTTACATTGTGGGTGTGGGAATTGTATTAGTAGAGTATTTTTATTAACTCTGCTTAGATCTGTCAGTGTGGCAGCCTTGATGATTGTGAAACGTTTGTCAAGAGATGTGAAAAGGAAGGTCACATTCTGCTAAATAAAATGAATAATCGTTAAATATGATTCCAGGGTATATCTGTTTCATCCAAAATTAGCATTTGACTAAACGCCTCTTGTTAAAGGCACCAGAAGAGGCAGGAGTAGTTGCTAGGATGTATCGCCGTGTTCCCTGCTCCCTGATCAGTAAAGACCACTGCCGAGGTCTAGCTCTTGGAAATGAGATGTCTGTCCTGTGCTGAACCTGGCCCAGTCGTGTCTCCCTGCTGGTCTCCATCTGAATGGTGGGAGAAATCCACATTTTTTGTACTAGACTGTGTGAAACTCAAACCAGTTCTGAAGAGCTGGGCATGCTAGGAACAAAACTTGGTTCGGGGGTGTTGTTTCCTTCCCGGATGAGGGAGGGTAAATGCAGTCGCACAAGGCAGTGAGGAGACAGTCTGGCCTTCCAGAGACCTTCTCCTTGGGGACATGCAGCTCAGTTCTGACAGACGCCTCGGCAACCGCATTGTCATGGCAACAGTGGCCGTTTTTTCTTCTTTCTGATATCACTGCAGGGAAACATCAAGGGGCTTTTATTTACACGTTGGGCTGCAATGGGAGTCAGATTAGCCTTCTGCTTCTCTGGTGCATGTGTGTAGGGGGTTCCTTTATTATTAATATGCGGTTATGTATCATGTCAAGATGCAGATTAATAGGTCCGTGGAGAAGGTGTGGAGCCCGCTGCTTAATCAATGTCCTTGATGCTAAATTATTAACTGGACGAGACTGTGGTAAAGCTATTTTGCATGGATTTAGGTTTAGAGGACTACAGAAGACCTGCAGCTCTGGTGTGGCTGAGGGCTCTCAGGGCTCTTTATGAGCTCAGATCTTCACTCAGTTCATCACAGAGTCACACACACTGTGATGCAGAGGGCTTTCCTTCTCATTTTCTGTTTCTGTATGACTGGAGGTTCTGTTTTTTTTGTTATGGTACTAAAGTGTCCTGAAGCAAATCCAATGCACACAACTAATCAGCCTCTCGATGTCTGACATGGTTGTACAGATCTGTAGCCTCCTGTGCTGTTACACTGCCACAGCGGTCAATATCAGTGAGCTGGGCTCGCTAGCTGAACTTGGCACTGGTGAACCCCACTCTCTCATCTCCCCCACTCTGGGAGTGACCCCTCAACAGCACCTGCGGGACCCTCTGTCCACCGTCAGGACACGCAACTGTCTGGTCCAGTCCAGCCACTGGCCCACCCACACGTCCACAAAGACACAGGCCAGTAATAGGGTGGATATAGGGCAGCAATAGGGGAGTAATAGTGCAGTAGTGGAGCAGTAATAGTGCAGTAACAGGCCTGTAGTGGAGCAGTAATAGTGCAGTAATAGGGCAGTAGTGGAGCAGTAATAGTGCAGTAATAGGCCTGGAATGGAACAGTAATAGTGCAGTAATAGGGCAGTAACAGGCCTGGAGTTGAACAGTAATAGTGCAGTAATAGGGCAGTAGTGGAGCAGTAATAGTGCAGTAATAGGGCAGTAACAGGCCTGGAGTGGAACAGTAATAGTGCAGTAATAGGGGAGTAGTGGAGCAGTAATAGTGCAGTAACAGGCCTGTAGTGGAGCAGGAATAGTGCAGTAAGAGGGCAGTAGTGGAGCAGTAATTAGGCAGTAGTGGGGTAATAATAGTGCTGTAATAAGGCAGTAACGAGGCAGTAAGAAAGTAGTAGTGGGCCAGTAGTGGTGCAGTAACAGGACGTTAGTGGGGTAGTAATAGTGCAGTAATAAGGCAGTAACAGGGCAGTAGTTTGGCAGTAGTGTGGCTGGCTGGGGGAGGCTGTAACATGTTGCAGCGCCATACACAGATACCCATGGGCACAAGGGGACGCTGGCTGGTTTTGAGCTCCAAACTCCCGAAGCCATTTTTCAAAGCAACAGCCTGGCATACAGAACCTGACGCGCTGCAGGACCACTCTCATTACCAGCACCTATTCTTAGCAGTCTGTGCAGACAGGTGGACGCCAAGTCATTAACACGTCTCGAGTGTGCTCTGGGAGGTGTAGCTATTGTGTCTGTGAGTGGCTGTAATTGAATTTTAAGCCTTTGACTTCCTGAAAGCAATTTGCAGCAATCAGTGTTTCCACTTCATGCATCGCGGTGCTTCTGCTCAAACCTGGCAGTGCAGCCTGTGGTCAGTCCTGCAGTGCAGCCTGTGGTCAGTCCTACAGTGCAGCCTGTGGTCAGTCCTGCAGTGCAGCCTGTGGTCAGTCCTGCAGTGCAGCTTGTGGTCAGTCCTGCAGTGCAGCCTGTGGTCAGTCCTGCAGTGCAGCCTGTGGTCAGTCCTGAAGTGCAATCTGTGGCACAGCAGAGCACTGGGTCTCACCTGCTGGAGGGAGGGTGATTTTGGGTTTAGAGAACGGCAGAAATTCTGAAACTCTGGGTTGAGGTCTGTAGAGTCATGTGCACTGTGATAGCAAAGGTCATCCCACCCAATTCCTTGTTTCTATTTCACTGGACATGTAGTTCAAGAAAGTAGCTGCATCAGCCTGCGCAGGCTGCAAAGGAAGGTGTATTCCCTGCTGGAGAGAGAAGAAAAGAAACACAACGTTTCGGCTGTGGGGCCTTCTCCCGGTGTGCTTCATTCTGTGCTTCTGTCATGTGGCAAGCGTGACTGGTACAAAAGTTCATTCCCCTGTCGTGTCGCACCACGGCGAAGTGCAGCACAGATCATTTTCCATAACTGTTGAATTTAATAGTAACACATCAGTGGATTTGCATCTGTCGCCCTTCCCAGTGTTTCTGGAGCAGAAGGCGGGTTTGAGAGCCACCCTGGCTGGTTCTCATCCCCCAGTGGCTGCACGGCCTCCCACAGCCCCTCCACAGGGGGTGCCTGGCGCTCGGCTCTGTCCCCAGCCGCCCTGGCCCGAAGGGGAGGCGCCTGTAGGTGTCTGTGATAGCTGGCGCCGCTGCTGGGCCGCAGGGCTCCGGGCTGGGCAGAGCACCTTGGCGACGATCGTGGTGCTGCTCCTCACCTCCCCCATGCAAACACACCCCTCACTCCTCAGGCCCGGGATTATCGGGGATTACTCTCCGCGCACAGCTTCCTCTTCCTGACCCCCGGACCCGCTCGTCCCGCGGGCTCCGCCAGGGCGGCTGGGTGGCCAGTGGGCAGTGTGTGCCAGTACGGGGGGGGAGGGGGGGGCGCTGGCTGTGTGGAAAGTGATCCTGTTCTTTGGATTTGTTTCCACTGCATTTATGCGGCGGTGAGAGCAGAGCTGTTTTTTTCCCTCGCAGTCAAACTGTCTCCATTGATTAGCGAAATCAGATACCTAGTGGTGAGGGGTGGCTGAGGCTGAGCTGGTGGCTTCCGCTTCTGAGCTGGTGACCTTGACAGGGACAGGAGGGAGAGGAGAGACAGGGACAGGAGGGAGAGAGGAGAGAGATAGGGACAGGAGGGAGAGAGAGACAGGGACAGGAGGGAGAGAGAGACAGGGACAGGAGGGAGAGGAGAGACAGGGACAGGAGGGAGAGGAGAGACAGGGACAGGTGGGAGAGAGGAGAGAGATAGGGACAGGTGGGAGAGAGGAGAGAGATAGGGACAGGAGGGAGAGGAGAGACAGGGACAGGAGGGAGAGAGGAGAGAGATAGGGACAGGTGGGAGAGAGGAGAGAGATAGGGACAGGAGGGAGAGAGAGACAGGGACAGGAGGGAGAGAGGAGAGAGATAGGGACAGGTGGGAGAGAGGAGAGAGATAGGGACAGGAGGGAGAGGAGAGACAGGGACAGGAGGGAGAGAGGAGAGAGATAGGGACAGGTGGGAGAGAGGAGAGAGATAGGGACAGGAGGGAGAGAGAGACAGGGACAGGAGGGAGAGAGGAGAGAGATAGGGACAGGTGGGAGAGAGGAGAGAGATAGGGACAGGAGGGAGAGAGAGACAGGGACAGGAGGGAGAGAGGAGAGCGATAGGGACAGGTGGGAGAGAGGAGAGAGATAGGGACAGGAGGGAGAGAGAGACAGGGACAGGAGGGAGAGAGGAGAGAGATAGGGACAGGTGGGAGAGAGGAGAGAGATAGGGACAGGAGGGAGAGAGGAGAGAGACAGGGACAGGAGGGAGAGAGGTAAGAGACAGGGCCAGGAGAGAGAGAGGAGAGACACAGGGACAGGAGGGAGAGAGGAGAGAGACAGGGCCAGAAGAGAGAGAGGAGAGACAGGGACAGGAGGGAGAGAGGAGAGAGATAGGGACAGGAGGGAGAGAGAGACAGGGACAGGAGGGAGAGAGGAGAGAGATAGGGACAGGAGGGAGAGAGAGACAGGGACAGGAGGGAGAGAGGAGAGAGATAGGGACAGGTGGGAGAGAGGAGAGAGATAGGGACAGGAGGGAGAGAGAGACAGGGACAGGAGGGAGAGAGGAGAGAGATAGGGACAGGTGGGAGAGAGGAGAGAGATAGGGACAGGAGGGAGAGAGAGACAGGGACAGGAGGGAGAGAGGAGAGAGATAGGGACAGGTGGGAGAGAGGAGAGAGATAGGGACAGGAGGGAGAGAGGAGAGAGACAGGGACAGGAGGGAGAGAGGTAAGAGACAGGGCCAGGAGAGAGAGAGGAGAGACACAGGGACAGGAAGGAGAGAGGAGAGAGACAGGGCCAGAAGAGAGAGAGGAGAGACAGGGACAGGAGGGAGAGAGGAGAGAGATAGGGACAGGAGGGAGAGAGAGACAGGGACAGGAGGGAGAGAGGAGAGAGACAGGGACAGGAGGGAGAGAGGTAAGAGACAGGGCCAGGAGAGAGAGAGGAGAGACACAGGGACAGGAGGAGGAGAGAGACAGGGCCAGGAGAGAGACACCAGGTTCTGGATATTTCAATTTTTTTCCTGCCTTTTTAATAAATCTGAAAAGCCTCAACATGCAAAGTCATGTTAATAACCCTTATACTGTTTTAGCCCTTCTCCTTCATCAGTATGGACTGCACAAGAGCATGGCACTTCCTAAAGTCTGGAATGGATTAGACTACCGTGCAGTCAAAGTCTTATCTCTGTCCCTGTTATAGGTGACTAATTAGCTGAAAATCAGGCTCAGAGACCTGCTGGGCGTAATCCACTGAGCATTTAAGATGTGTCCTTTTAGGAAAGTAGAGAAAGCAGTATCTGCTCAGCCTACACACAGATTAGCAATGTGAGGCTGCAATGCAACTGTCAGGTGGGTGACACAGTCAGGAGATGAGTGGTGTGTGAGCCGTGTGGGTGGGAGTCATGTGGAGAGGCTGGGGTCTGTGTAAGTGCTACAACCCCCAGAGCTCCCAGGCTCCTCCTGGGCCCCCCCTGCTCTCCCTCTCTCCCTGTCTCTCTGGCCTGCCCCCCACAGCTCTCCCTGCTTGGTGGGACATGCAGTCACAGGGACACAGGGAACACCAGCTCACACGCGTGTGCATGATGCCAGGCCTGTGTGGAAGGGTGTGGCACATGTGTGTGTGATGCCATAAAGATCAAGTCTGTGTGTGTGACCTGTTATACTATAGACAGATCCCACAAGTTAAAACTGAATATTCTCAGTAGGAGACGGCTGCTGGCATGATCACCTAGCAATGATGAGTCTACTGTATTTGGTTGGCTATCCTAAAAGGATGCTTTTCTCCCTGGTAGGATGTCTGCACTCTCTACTGCTTTTCTCTTCCTTTGATCTCAGAGGAAGGACAAAGCCTATTCGAGCACTGCTAGGCTCTGTCTCCCCCTGCTGGTCGCCTCTGGCATGACAGCCATCCAGAGGCCAGCACTAATTATAAGGCGACAATATAATTGAGTCTTGTCTGTGTTTTGTTTGGAAAAGACAGAACATCTTGGTTAAGGGTAGCTGATCACACATTGCCTTTGTGTTCCCATTAATTAGTGAATTAACTGCATGATAATTAAAATTCCTCTCCCATAGCATTTTTTTCCGTCTTTTATTGTGGGAAAATCTAGAATTTGGAGAAACAAACATTGCTTTTTTAATGACAATGTCCTTTTGTCTGAAAATGCTTGGCCAAAACATGCTGCACATAAATCAGATAACCTTTACTTTCTCAGAGGAACTAAACATAGAAGAATCCTCATAAATACGGAAACATTTATCTGTATTTACTAGTATATATCAGTATTATACTAATATATATTGAAGGTAAAAATAACCTTTGTGTCAGACCATTGAAATGATATTTGTATTGATTTTACTTTCCTTCCACCACCAGCAAACTGCTGATATTATTATGGTACCTTCATCTTTACAACATTTATTTGATCATTTGTCCTAGGAAGAAATGGATTTGGAATAAAACCTGGCCATCAGCATCTATAAAACTCCTGTTATTTGTTTTTGTTTTATTTTGTGTCTAGTTTGCAGTTAATTGGTCAACAATCAGATCTGCCTGGCCTCTATTCTTCCGTTCAGAGAAGCAAACAAGTGTTTAACTGTAGTCAGGAGCCTCTGCAGGTTCGGGCAGCATCCGAAGCTACAAGGCCGGGCGCGTGGTTCCACACTCCTGCCACGCCTGTGGTCTTCGTTGGGTTTGCTGGCTTTCTCTGGAGGAGTTAGACTTGTACAGGGTTGTAGATGTTCAGGTGGGGAGCTGTGTCAGCATGCACAGGCTGCAAAGGAACAAGTAATAGGTTTTTTCCAGGCTGAAACAAAGAAGCATGAAAGAAAACACAACTTTTCGGCTGTGGAGCCTTCTCGAAGAAGGAGCCACCTGAAGAAGGCTCCACAGCCGAAAGGTTGTGTTTGCTTTCTTGCTTCTTTTTTTCAGCCTGGAATAAACCTCTTACTTGTTCCTTGTACAAGGTTTTTGGCTGTGTTCTGTGCTTCGATACGATTTACATGATCAGTATTAGAATAATTCTATATCACATCTGGCTATTTGATTGGAAGAAAACATTTTTTTCCCCCGCTGCGGTTTGGTATATGTGACCATGGCAATACCACTGCACCAGTGAATCCAGGTAATGCTACATTTATTATGACAACAAGTGTGGCACGGTCACTTCTCCCGGCTGGTTTTGTAGTGAGTAGCTAATAGATCTCAGGATCTCATCCAGCTGGTTCTTGAGAGAAGCCGGGGGGTAACCTTTGAGAACAGGTTGTTCCACACTCCCACCATCCTTTGTGCAAGGAAGTGCCTCCTGTTCTGTGTTTTAACAGTTTCCACTGGGCTGCCTTGGCCCTTGAGGGTTTTGCGCTCTGCTCAAGACGGAGCAGGCTGTTCTTTTCGCCTGTCAGAGTGGGATATTCCTTCGACTCTGGGAGCGGTTCCTTCCTGGAGGGCGAGCCGAGCTCCAGGGCCCGGCCGTTGCCAGTTCAAGCCTGGATCTCGACACCGCTCAGCTGCGGCCGCTGTCCCCTGCTCTGCGGCTCACGGTGGGCTGGTCGCCGCTGGGAAGGGTTGGGGTCAGTCGGGCTGGGGGTCTTGACTCTCCAGTGGTCAGCAGCTCTGTGGTGACCCCCTCCAGCCACCACTCAGCCTCCGTCCAGGCGCGGTGGAGATCGCAGCATGTCGGGCGACGAGCTGCTCTGCCACTGAACCGAGAGACAAGTCCCGAGACAAGTCTGGTACTTACCAGCCACAGCTGCCAATGTCGACTTTGTCCAGTGAATAAAAAATCCTGGTCTGATCAGGGCCCTGGTCCCAGCCGCTGTGGGTGTTATTAGCGTTGTCTGCAGTGCTAAAGTAACACACAGCTCCTAGCCTTACCTTTCCAGACGTCTAAAAACTACACTTTCAATTTTTTGGGCACAAGATGGTGCTAACACTGCAGGAATTCAGCCAGGATCTGTGTCTGTTTCTTCTGTCCTTCCCTTCATAGCAACTGAGCCAACAAAGACAACCCTGCTTGTTACCTTTACAAAATCTCATCAAGCTCCAATTACTGCTATTGACAGGCACAGTATATAAAGTAAAATCAATATTCATCTTCTTCTGGCCATGTTATCAGTCAGGAAAACAGATTTATTGATATTGAGATTTTCTTTTTTTGTGCATGCCTCTGATCAATAGTATATCTAAAGTGAGGTATTTTGTGTGATGGTACCAAGAAGCCCAGCGCTGCGGTTTCACCGAGCTGGAAGAGAAATGCAGTTCTGTATTTCGGACAGCAGAGGGCAGTGCTGTCTTTCCTGTTGTAGGCACTGTACTCTGTGGCCTTCTGCAGGGAAGGTTGTTACAGGGCTGTCCACGGGCACAGTGGGAGAGGGGTCACTCAAATAATACGAAAAACCATGTGCTGTCGCAGAATCTAAATGGCAACACGGCTGAGGTGTCGTTCACTCTCTGGCTGAGGATGTTTTGACGGAGGGCTTGCTGGAGTGCGACACACACACACTTGACACGCTCTCTCCTGGGGGCAGTGTGCAGGGCGGGACACCAGCACACCTTCTCCGTGAAGCAAGAGCTCTGCAGCAGGAACCTCAAGCCTATTGACGGCCTAGCGACTTGATTGCTAGGCTATTGCAGGAGGCGGTTTCACGCGAAGGTGACCGTTATATGAGGAGAGCTTGACGCGTTGGATGAGCAGACGTGCTTTTGACAAACTGGCCCCGTGCCTCCCTGCAGAGATGAGCCCGCCGTTGGACACAATTGACACAAGAGAAGAGCAGGACTGGGGCCTGCGGCGCCGGTGACCCGGTGACTGGAGATCGTGATGGAGCGCCAGCCAGTGCTGGGAGCCCGCTGGGGCACCGGAGTGCTGAAACGCAGCACACTGAGGTGCTGCCGCGGGGGGCGTCTCCCTTTGTAAAGTGGGCTGTGCGGAGGCTGGGAGAGCTGACTTCTGCGGCTGAAGGGTTAAAGCTCCCCCTCCTCCGGCCCGCAGAGGCTGGACTGGCAGCTTGACCGAGAGATTAATTTTTTCTAATTTACGCTGGGACTGGGGCTGGGACAGTGACCCCAGGTCAGCACCCTTGACGCCGTTCAAAAATAGAAATGCAATTTAAAATGAAGCCGCAGGACAACCCCCGATTTTTTTCAGCTGTGTATTTCTTTTTCCTTAAGCACCCCCACATGCCGAGCTCGCAGTGCGCCCAGCAGTGAGTCCGCTGCACCGGGGAATGTGTCTTTCACAGCGCTGGGATTTCTGTCCACAGCCCCTGTCTCAGCCCTCTTTCTGCATCACACACTGCAGCGTTCCAGCCAGGCTGTATTACAGTTCCCTGCAGGGCATGGAGTTATTCAAAAATGGCTTATTAGCAATTGTAAGGTCATTCTCCTCCGTTGCGCCAGGGCGCTTCGAAAATGCCGTTTCTGGGGACGGGGCTCTATCATCAAGCCTCGGCACATGGCCAACTGTGAGTGAGATTGTGTTGCTTCCCGAAACTGGGACACAACAAGGTAACGCAGAGGCAAGTCAGGCAAACTCCAAGGTTGTGCGCTGGCTGCAAAGTGCAGAATTGAATCAGTGGGAGGAAAAGAATCTTGCTCTGTAACCCAAAGCAATGTCTGCAAATAGAAGGCTTTAACACACTGCATAGGCAGCCCTTCTTCATACCAAGGACTGTGGGTGACTGGAGCAAGCTGCCCAGGCATGTTCTTGAGAATGTATTCAGTTATATACTAAAATAATGAGCTAGGTGGACTAAAAGTCCCCCCTCTAGTTTAAACCTTTCTTGTTATTTTCATTTTTTGGGGATTGCCAATTGATTTTGATTTCGCAGACCTGTTAACTCATCAAGCCAAGCGGCATGTTCTGCAGCAACGTAGGTTATACACTGATTGGATGTGAGGTGGGGCTGCCTAATTCAAACCCTGCACCCAAATCCAGAGGAATCTTGCACACAGCTTGCAGGCTCGAGCTTGCCACCTCTGGGTGATAGAGTACAGCCTGCGCTCGAAGCAAATGCCATTACCAGTCAAACTGCACAGTGAAGGTCTTTCTGAGGGACCATGTGATGCTGCTTTGGGAGACATGCGTACACTTGTGGAGTGCTGCTGGCCTGTGTTCTCCACTGTGATCTAGAACATGCATTGGGCAACAAACACATGCAGTATCATGCGGTATTTTGTAGTATATTGCAGTACAATGCATCTGCCTCATTGTCTCCTGCTGCCAACCCTACTCTGTACTATGGAGTTAGATGCTGTCCTGGTTGTCTTTGATGGCACAGCTGAGCTGAAGGCCAGGGCACACAGCATTAGAGCTGTCCATGTTGGCATATGTATCTACAGTTATATATAGTATATATGTGACAGCATCTTCAGAGAGGGATTTTTATTGTGGACGTTTGAGATACAGCTCCAGTGCTGGGCCCCGGTCTGATATTGATTTTTTTAACTTGGTTTTACTTAACACTTTACGAAAAGGGGGAAAGCGAGCAAGTGTCAGATGTGGCTCGTTGCCATCTGTCTCCAGGACAGCGGAGCTGTAATGGGTTTGTCCCCATGGGCAGGTGAGTCACCGGGGCTGGCAGCGCAGGTGACTGCTCATTCAAGGTGACCCGTCCCGTCCCCCGCCTCAAAATCAAAACAACAAAAAAACTCAATTCCCCAAGGACCACCTCCTTGGTAAAACAGCACCGAGATCAATAACCCCCTGCTTGAAATAGTTATTGAAAAGCTGGTTCTTGCACAGCAAAGGAACAAGGACAGCTCCAATTCAGAGCAGTGCTCTAAATGATCAGTTGGTTTCCCCTGGAGTACGAGAAATAGCTGAGTCTCCATCGTTTATTGTGTTTGACTCCAGTCTGCTGCACTGACTTTAGAAACTAGAAAATATCCTTTGCAGTGCAGCTAAAGATCTTCATCTGACCCTTTGGTAGAGAAGATCACAGATGACATGATTATGTGCAGACATCTTCCCAGTACTGCTTTATAGTGTGTGGTGTGAAGATACAGAAAATTGTTTATTTTGATAAAGAAGAAGACTCTGTATTTATTTAGGTACAGAAGAAGCTTTTATTTATACAAATCCTCAGCTCTGTTCCCAGCTTGGGGAGAACACCAGGACTGGGTGCGTCTTAAGTGAGTCGGCCTGTTCAGAGAGCTGCTTCGGAAAACCTGGACACGATGCAGAGCTGCCTGTAAGGGGGCAGGGGCCATGACTCTGACAGTGACCATCGGCCACTGTGTTTGCCACCATCCAGAGCCTTTGCAATATCAGACATGCCTGGGGCTGGGGTCATGAACCCCCGGCACAAGAGGGCGCTATATCGATTCACTGAAATCACGATTTATATTTATGATGGCATGCATGCGTTCTTTCATGTTCCTCATGATCCCTTTGCACGCGTGCTGCATTTCAAGATTTCGGAGCTCCAAGGAGCAGTTTCCTCACTACAGGTGTTTGAAGTGGTCGGCTAGCTGTGTGTCGATACACACTGTGGCAGGGTGAGCTGGAGAAAAAATACCCCCTCTGAACCTCTGGCCCGCTGACTGGATTAACACACCGACTGCTATTTCAACAAAATAACACCACCTTGAAAAGTTCAATTCAAAATTAAAGCAATTCCAGGAGCAGAAATGCTCTGGATTTCAGCTGTAAAAGAAACGATTTCCCCTTCCCTGGCAGAGTCCTTGTTCCTCCTTCATAAAGCTGTCTTTATTTCTGTAGCTGAGTCACAGTGCTTTGTCCTGACCCCAGCTCTTAAAGTGCTGTATATCAGCGGCCCAGTGAGCAGCGCATCAAGGCTCGCTCTGCTTTATTCACAAACTGGCGATGAGTAACAGACGAGTACGGCTCACCATGAATTAAGTAAAAAGGCAGGCTGCAGGCTGCTGTCGTGCAACATGCTGTGGATGAACCAGCCTTCCTGCCAAATAGGGTGTATTAATGGTCTGCCTGTCTGTGTGGAATATAGATTTGGGGTTGGAAAAATTCTGCAGGGAGAAGAATTCCCCTCTTGGTCTCTGAAGGGTAGGACACAGAGACTGCAGGTGCCCCAGCCCTCTGCAGGTCAGCGAGAGAGGGAGGTCAGTTTTGAACTGAGACAGCCGGGGTGCCTGCTATCTGGTAGACAATGACCTTGCCAGTGGAGGGGGGGGCGGTTGGGTCACCATTACTGATCCCAGCCAGCCCCTCTTCTGCACTGGAAACACAGGGAAAGGGTATCTCAATGCGAAGCCTCGTACAGGACGTGCTGTAAGAATCACAGCGCTGCGGAAGATGCCATTACTCTGACAGCAGGCTGCGGGTCCCGGCTTGATCTGACTCCCGAAGGCACATCAGCGGGAGTTTGTGATGGTGCTGAGGCTGACATCCTTCAGACCGACTCTGACACTCGTCTCACGGCAAACTATGAAATAGCAGGAGGAAAAGGGGCGAAGGGGCGAGGCAGCAGCGACAGGAGGGGACCCGTGCTGAGCTGCACGGACTCAAACTGAAGTGGAACTCGGTTTCACTTTTCCCAGACAGGGGAGGGGCGTGAGATATGGGAAGGTGCCCTGGTAAGCTTGCAAAAAGCTGGGGGCTGGTTTAGTTTTGGAGAACTGAAACCTCATCAGGAGTCAGCAGGAATGGAGCTCTGTATTGTACTTTTCGGACGTGAGCTGACCTCTCCTCGCTACTTTGCATGAGATGTGTCGCTGGCTCTGATTAGTGTGCGTGTTGTGCGTCTGGCTGCGCATCTTTTCAGTCCTCCTTAATCAGGATTGTCATGCCCTGTGCTGCCGAGAGACGCAGTGTGTCTGTTAATGAGGCCCGCGTTCGAGCGCACTAACAGGTCCTCCTTTGCCTCGATACAAAGCCGAGCCGTTCGAACGGCCTTGAGCTTCACTTGCCTGTGGGTCTGGGTGGCGGGCTGACATGGGGGCGCAAGGCGGGGCTTTTGCTCCGCGTGCTGATTAACGCAGCCCTGAGCGTGCCATGCTTGCGCTTGGACGCTCATTTGCATCTTTATAGGTATCTTGAAATGGGAAGGAATGAGCTTCTGCAGATGCTGAGGAGGGGGTGGGGTGGGGGGGCAGAGTTTTCTGCCTCTGATTTATGGTGGATGTAAAGCAGAGGCAGGAATCTTAATGTGTTGCAACACAGCACTGGGCCAGGGCCACCTGTCAGGAGGAACCAAGAGAGGGAGAGGGGCTGACATCGTATTACTAGATGCCGTTAACTCGCAAATAAGAAAAAGTCAGCGTTCGCATCATTCACATCCCACTGCATTAAAGCTCTTCATGTTATAATGATTAGACAAGTTGCCATTAAAACATCTTCCTGATCACCATCTGCCGGTTATCAACAAGGAAGGATCTGCAGCTGCCTGTGGTCACTGAGGGGGTTTGAGTACTGGGGAGGGGCGAGATGAGATCCTCTTTCACTCGAGGGCAGGTTAGTGGTTCTTTGCCTCCAGACTGAAGCCCATTCCAAAACGTCACGAATTGGATGTGCTGAAACTGTTGTTTTTCTATGGCAGAATCTTGCCTACCTTTAGGTGGAAACATTTGCACAGAGACAGAAGAGTAGCACTGCAGAAAGCTGCATGTTAAAGAAACAGAATCTAAAAGATTATTTTGCTCTTGTGACTCTGTGTTTCAGCAAACATCAAAGGAATCAGTAGAGGTTAGTAAACAATTTCAGATTATGGATGCATATCTGCTGTAGTACTCTGGTAGAAGTAAGACACTATAGCAAAGGGCCAGCCAGGGGTGTCTTTTTACTGCCAATTGCAAATTGTTGGGTGTACAGTATATAGAGGATGCATTGTGCTGCAGGAGAATATCCTGTTCCACACAAGCATGCTGTGACTGCCTCTGTGGCAGAGGATCATAGTGATTTTCACATTTGGAGAATATAAATAATTAGGTTAAATTCGCCATTGTAGTTTTTTCACTGGGGGATAAAGGCAGTTTATCAGTGTATCTACCCAGAGCCCAAGATACGTACAGTAACAAGGGGAGTGACAGCTCTCTTACAGCCTTACCATGCAGCTACTGAGCTCTTTGAACCTTTCACGTCAGGGTTTACACAGAGACTCAGCACTGAAACAGCCCTTGTTAAGGTGGTTGAAGATTGACTGCTGGCTTCCCAGTATGGGCCACACTTCTCCTTCTGGGCGTGTGCAGCTTTTGATTCATCATCCTGCTGGGTCATAGGGAAACCTGTCTCAGGATTAGTGTCTCCTCTCATGGGCTCCTACCTGGCGATCAGGTACCTATATGTAAATCTTGTCTGGTTTCAGTCTGATGTGATCCCACATCCTCAGGGTGTTCCACATGGGTCTGTCCTGGGATCCTACATGCTTCTTCTTCTCTTGGTCCCCATCGTAGAGCTGGGTTTCACTCCTGTGCCGACAACATTCAGACTTGATAGCGATCCCCATCAAGGACTGCTACTTTTCTACACTTTATATACAGTAGGCACCTGTTTGATATGAAGATAATTTTGCAACAGAATATTCTTAATCTAAACTGTGAATGTACAGAAGCTGTAATCGTAGGTCACAGAGCTGGTGACTTTGGCGTTGTGGTTGACAGTCGTGCAATCAAGGCCTCGATGGAAGCTAAAAACCTCTGCGTTTCCAAGCTGTCATTTGAGGAGTGTGTTCGGAACATCAGCAGGGAATCCTTCTCCCTTCTGCGCACTGCTTGGAAAAGGACCCCGCCCAGTCCTGCTGATGATGAAATGTCGCCACATGCCTTTGGGTTGGTGCACCACAGTGTTGGAGCTTTAATGGCTTCAACCTGGGATTGAAACCCATCTCCATGTCAGTTTTAGACAAGGTCTCTTATACAGTATTTCACCATTCGGTGTCATTAAGGTGTCTTGTCTCCACTGACTTGCTTTTCGGATGGTGCTGCTGCACTCTTTTGCAAAAACCATTATCCTTCAGCAGGCAAGCGGGGCTTTCTTACTGTGCAGAAAAAAAGCTGTAAATGCTATAAAAACACCATTCAGTACATGTATCCCTGAACGCACTTGACATCGTGACTGAATGCATCGCAGCTCTTTATTAAATATTCAAGACCGCGGTCTCTGATTTGACTGCCAGCTCACGCCGTGTCCCCCCCATCTCTCTGTCACCCTGGTTTCTCTACACGTGTGCGCACCATCCACCGGTACAGCACGATCCTATAGGCCACTTGCTATATTCACAAGCGGAACGTGGAAGCCTTTATATAGCACACAGCCGACATTGATGGGATTAGCTAAATTGTGTGGTTTTCCTTGAAGGATTGTATTCTTGTCCGGGGATAGCTTCGCTGTATATTAACACCAAGATTAAAGCTTCCCCCCTGCGTTTGTTTTCGAATTCCACTGATCGTAGAACAAAAAGCAATTTTGTTTTTAATGAGTGTGCAGAGTTGTGTAGAAGGAGAAGATCCCTTTCTAGAAAGAAGGGAGACAGGCAGGCGAAGGAGGCGGAGGGGATGCGTGTGAGGAGATGTGGAAACGGGCTCCTTCCCTGCCTCTCCGCGCTGCAGCCAGTTGGAAGCAGAGCTTTTTCTCACTCGGGGTCTGAGAGGGGGGACAGGCTGACAGCCCCCCCCCCGCCTTCAGCAGGGTTTTGGTGCAATGCAGTCGCTCCTCCACACCGGAGGCAGCACAGCCCCGGCTCTCCAGCGCTCCGCCGCTGCGTCGCAGGAGGGCCCCGCAGGCACGCGGGCAGCAGGCAGGAGCACACAGCTGCCCCTCGCAGAGCGCGCCCCCCCCCCCGCTGCAGTCGGAGAGGGGCCTGGCCAGCCCCGCCCTGCTCCCCTGTCCTGCAGCGCTGAGGGTGCTGCCCCTGTCCAGCGCCCCGGCCGTCGCTTCTCAGCGGGCACGACGCCAGGCGGCCGGCTGCCTCGACCGCAGCGCGGTGTGGTGCGTGTCCCCCCCCCACCCGACTGCTTGCCTCCGGACCAGACCTGGGGGTGCAGGTTGACGATTCGCCCTTCCAGCTGATCTGACAGCTGTAAAGGGCCTTAATGTCAAGATGCTGCTCGTAAATATTTCATGAACATTTCGTATGAGTAATAAATGGTTAATAAAGAGGTTCTACTGAGAAAATTAAATATTAATAAAGCACTGCTTTGCAGCTTGGATCCCCTCCTGTGAAGTCTCATGTACAATATCTGCCCAAAGACGTTGATGCTGCTGTGATCCGATGACTTCTCCGTAACGCGTCACTAAAACGTTCAAGTGCTAAAACAGCATCTATTAGACACGCGAAAGCACGAGGCCCCGAGAGGCTCACGCACGAGCGAGGCCGGGCCCGGGGCTCGAACCCGGGTCTGGTCAGGAGCCGGGTACAGACTGCAGCTGGAGACTCCGGTGTGACTAAAGAATTCACTCAGCATAACGTGTAGCGCCGTCACTGTACCGCGGGACCAAGAAAGGCGAACTCTCCCGGGATGTGGGGCGAAGAAGAGCTTTGCAGCGCGGAGTGGACGCGCTCCGTGGCGGACACAGCTCCCCACTCGACCACCGCGCCATGCTTATGCCATACAGTCCATCTCTTTGGCATTACGGCGACTTCTCATTTTTTTCCTGCTGTGCTTTACCACGCCTATGTGTCGTACAGATACAGTACACCGTATATATCTATCTGTGTGCGCGCCCGTCTGTGACCCAGACCCCTCTGTGAAATACCGCGCCCTCTCTGTGGTATACCACGCCCCATCTGCGGTATACGCCTGCACCCCCTCCGGCAGCCTGACTCCGAGGCCTGCTCCTGGGCCTCTGGCCATCAGCACCCGTCTCTGTCCGCTGGGCCAGATGGACTGCAACAGCAAGGAGGCCAAGTGTGGGGGAATGGCCAACCTGCCAAATCAGGAGAGTGCGGGGTAGTTAACCTCCTGTAAGTACAGAACAATGTGACTTGTGTGAAAGAAAACCAAACGACAAAACAAGAGCAGCCATGATGCACCAGTATGTCGTCCCGCGTGATGGACTGGGCGATAAGAGTGGCAGAGAACTGTTCTGGTGCTGGAGCGGGCTCAGTGGTCCCAGCTGCTGCTGGGGGAGCTCTGCGGTGCTCCAGGACGCCTGCTGTTCTGTAGGTTCGGTAGGCAGGCAGCTTCTGTCGTGAATATCCACCTCTGGACTGTAAAGGCTCGCCCGTGCCTTTTTATTTTGCTCATTTACGGGTTTTTTTTTTAAAGAAATAAATGCGGTCGGTCTTGCGGTCTCTGCACTCAAGGCGGATGCGACGCTGGGAAAGAGTTCAGTGAGATCCGGCGTCGGGACAACAGCCGCGCGCTCGTCAGCACTCCCAGAGCCGAGCAGGGGGACAGCCTGCCCCCCCCCCCGCACGCGCGCCTTACATAACCCGCCTCGTCTTTCACGCGCGGCAGCCCACGTGCGCCTTCCAGAGGGGTGTTTGATTCATGGGGGGGAGGGGGAGACGCGCGAGGAGGCAGCCGCGACCAGGAAGCGTTCCTGCCCGCTGGCTGGGAGAGCCCTGCTTCCTGTAGCCCGGGACAGACACGGGACAGACGGGGGACAGGCGTCAGAGCCCCGTCCGAGCCCGCGACCCGTGCGGCGTGCGCGCTCTTCCTCAGCTCGCCCAGGGCGCTGCGCGCGCTTGCTGATAGTGGGATGGACAGCGCGCGCGAGGTCAGGCGCTGCCTGTGTTCGACTGAACCCGGTTAAGTCGCTGGTCCGCTGGTTCGCGTACGAAATCAGAGCGAAGAGCGGAAGACCAGTAACACTGAAAACACAGCAAACACACTGAGGTCTCCTGCCGTCGCATGTACCTGAGCGATCGCTTCAAACCCGTGTTCACTGTGAATTTCTTCAAAGAAACTGGTTTCTCCGTTCATTCGCACGCGCTGTGAACAAGGGTGAAATCTGCGTGCTGGACTTGCAGATGAGAGCGTTTCTGCCCGGAGCGTCGGTACCGCGGCGGCGGCCCCTTTCATTGAAATTGATTTTTAACTCAAAACGAGGAAGCTGGTCGCGATGTGAAACTCTCAGCTGGAAGGATAATTGGTGGTTGAGAGACCCCGCGCTTGCGAGGTCCGCTCTGCGCGCGCTCCGCGCAGCCCTCGTCTGTCAGTCGGCTCGTGCCCTCAGTTCAGTGCGATTCAGCGAGAATGAGCGACATGAATCACGGACACAGCCATCTGCAGACACAATACAAACACATCTGGGACAGGAGATCACACACTGTATCATTATTGAGAGACAGGCTCACTGTCTGTTCCTCAGGCTGGGACAGGAGATCACACACTGTATTATTATTATTGAGAGACGGGCTCACTGTCTGTTCCTCAGGCTGGGACAGGAGATCACACACTGTATTATTATTATTGAGAGACGGGCTCACTGCCTGTTCCTCAGGCTGGGACAGGAGATCACACACTGTATCATTATTATTGAGAGACAGGCTCACTGTCTGTTCCTCAGGCTGGGACAGGAGATCACACACTGTATTATTATTATTGAGAGACGGGCTCACTGTCTGTTCCTCAGGCTGGGACAGGAGATCACACACTGTATTATTATTATTGAGAGACAGGCTCACTGTCTGTTCCTCAGGCTGGGACAGGAGATCACACACTGTATTATTATTATTGAGAGTCAGGCTCACTGCCTGTTCCTCAGGCTGGGACAGGAGATCACACACTGTATCATTATTATTGAGAGACGGGCTCACTCTCTGTTCCTCAGGCTGGGACAGGAGATCACACACTGTATTATTATTACTGAGAGACAGGCTCACTGTCTGTTCCTCAGGCTGGGACAGGAGATCACACACTGTATTATTAGTATTGAGAGACAGGCTCACTGTCTGTTCCTCAGGCTGGGACAGGAGATCACACACTGTATTATTATTATTGAGAGACGGGCTCACTCTCTGTTCCTCAGGCTGGGACAGGAGATCACACACTGTATTATTATTATTGAGAGACAGGCTCACTGTCTGTTCCTCAGGCTGGGACAGGAGATCACACACTGTATCATTATTATTGAGAGACAGGCTCACTGTCTGTTCCTCAGGCTGGGACAGGAGATCACACACTGTATCATTATTATTGAGAGACAGGCTCACTGTCTGTTCCTCAGGCTGGGACAGGAGATCACACACTGTATTATTAGTATTGAGAGACAGGCTCACTGTCTGTTCCTCAGGCTGGGACAGGAGATCACACACTGTATTATTATTATTGAGAGACGGGCTCACTGTCTGTTCCTCAGGCTGGGACAGGAGATCACACACTGTATTATTATTATTGAGAGACAGGCTCACTGTTCCTCAGGCTGGGACAGGAGATCACACACTGTATTATTATTATTGAGAGACGGGCTCACTGTCTGTTCCTCAGGCTGGGACAGGAGATCACACACTGTATTATTATTATTGAGAGACAGGCTCACTGTCTGTTCCTCAGGCTGGGACAGGAGATCACACACTGTATCATTATTATTGAGAGACAGGCTCACTGTCTGTTCCTCAGGCTGGGACAGGAGATCACACACTGTATTATTAGTATTGAGAGACAGGCTCACTGTCTGTTCCTCAGGCTGGGACAGGAGATCACACACTGTATTATTATTATTGAGAGACGGGCTCACTCTCTGTTCCTCAGGCTGGGACAGGAGATCACACACTGTATTATTATTATTGAGAGACAGGCTCACTGTCTGTTCCTCAGGCTGGGGCAGGAGATCACACACTGTATCATTATTATTGAGAGACAGGCTCACTGTCTGTTCCTCAGGCTGGGACAGGAGATCACACACTGTATCATTATTATTGAGAGACAGGCTCACTGTCTGTTCCTCAGGCTGGGACAGGAGATCACACACTGTATTATTAGTATTGAGAGACAGGCTCACTGTCTGTTCCTCAGGCTGGGACAGGAGATCACACACTGTATTATTATTATTGAGAGACGGGCTCACTGTCTGTTCCTCAGGCTGGGACAGGAGATCACACACTGTATTATTATTATTGAGAGACAGGCTCACTGTTCCTCAGGCTGGGACAGGAGATCACACACTGTATTATTATTATTATTGAGATTCAGGCTCACTGTTCCTCAGGCTGGGACAGGAGATCACACACTGTATTATTATTATTGAGAGACAGGCTCACTGTCTGTTCCTCAGGCTGGGACAGGAGATCACACACTGTATTATTATTATTGAGAGACAGGCTCACTGTCTGTTCCTCAGGCTGGGACAGGAGATCACACACTGTATTATTATTATTATTATTGAGAGACAGGCTCACTGTCTGTTCCTCAGGCTGGGACAGGAGATCACACACTGTATTATTATTATTGAGAGACAGGCTCACTGTTCCTCAGGCTGGGACAGGAGATCACACACTGTATTATTATTATTGAGAGACAGGCTCACTGTCTGTTCCTCAGGCTGGGACAGGAGATCACACACTGTATTATTATTATTGAGATTCAGGCTCACTGTTCCTCAGGCTGGGACAGGAGATCACACACTGTATTATTATTATTGAGATTCAGGCTCACTGTTCCTCAGGCTGGGACAGGAGGTCACCTACTGGGCTGTAGCTCTGTTGGGTTCCTCCCTCCCTCTCCCAGTAGGATCGGGAGCTGTTTTGTTTTATTCCTTCCCTTCCTCGCCGCCTCTCTTTCAGTCATCTTCGTTTTTCAGTAAGAGGCCATGTTGTAAGATCACCGATGGGACGGGCGGCCTCGTTTAATTGCATAATCGAGGCAGCAAAAGTGATCTGACTGAGCAGATAGGGAGATCCATAGCGACGAAACCCCAGAGTCTGCAGCACAGTTTTCAATAGCCAGTGTGTCAGAGAGCTGGGCTGCAGTGTGTTCAGTCGCTCAGTGTCAGAGTGCTGGGCTGCAGTGTGTTCAGTCGCTCAGTGTCAGAGTGCTGGGCTGCAGTGTGTTCAGTCGCTCAGTGTCAGAGAGCTGGGCTGCAGTGTGTTCAGTCGCTCAGTGTCAGAGTGCTGGGCTGCAGTGTGTTCAGTCGCTCAGTGTCAGAGTGCTGGGCTGCAGTGTGTTCAGTCGCTCAGTGTCAGAGTGCTGGGCTGCAGTGTGTTCAGTCGCTCAGTGTCAGAATGCTGGGCTGCACATGAATGCAGTAGATTTAATCTGTAAGTTGCTCTCAGTGGGGTGCCTGTTACAGAAGGACTGGATGTGATCTCTCCGGTTTTGTCATCTTCAGACCCAGGCAGTGCGTTTCCGTGCAGCGACGAGTGAGGTGTTAGAACAGCAGGTGAACACTCATCAGCCCCATTCAGCAGGGGGCGGGAGCCCAGCCTGCAGACAGCGGCGTCTCGCCGGCCAGCTCTCCCCTTCGTCCTGTGGGTTCAAGACGGAGGGCAGCTGCTGCCCCTCAGGGCTCATCCACTGCGATGCTCATGGACCACAGCTCCTACGTAGTTCAAGCAGCCTGTTACTCTCTTCACTGAATGACACTGCTTCTCTTTCCACGTTTGAGGAGGTGAAGATTTCAAAACCTCGGCCCCCACTTCCAGTGTCACCCCCTGCCCCAGTCATAGGCTACATGGTTCATCGGACCGCGTTCACAGCAGTGGTGCTAGGTTTCGGAAGACCTGCGGGTCTGTCTCCACTCTGGTCTCCGTTGACGACCCCGCGGTGAGCTGCAGGCGGGAATGTCCCAGCCTGCCGTTACGGAGGTGACACCAGCAGCGCCCGCTGGGAGGGGTTACAGAGCCAGTCGGGAAGCGTTACGGAGCGTCTTTCAGGACCCCACGCAGACGACACAAGGGAGTGAGCACACACAAGGGGGAGACGAGCAACTGGGGGGGGCGTGACGATCCTGAGACATGCCAGCGCAGGGCAGGCTGGAGCAAGCCGGCGTGGGGTCCGGGCCTGGGTGGGCCTGTCTCGCCCGGTGGAGAGCTCTGATCCGGATCGGGCGGCAGCTGAGGCCGACCCAGGGTCACCTCGCTTCGGGACTCAACTCCAAAGCTTCACCGTCATCTCCAGCGCCTCTCATCGAAACTTCAAGCGAGCCCGCAGACAGGCTTTTATCCTAAACTCCTTCTTGGCGTTTCCTTTCCCACTGAAACCAGACGCGTCCAGTCAGAGCTCGTCGGCGTGCTGTCCGAGAGCCCGGGGCCGCTGAGCTGGGGCTTTAAACAGCTGCCGCGAGTGCCTGTGCTGTAGAGCAAACTGAGAGGCCGTGTTGAGGATTGTGAAGCGCTGAGACAAGGCTTTTAATGAGGTTCCTGGATGTTGCAGTCAGACGAGCTGGACAGCTCGATCTCCCCCCCTCGTTTGTACCCGTTGGCGCGGACTGAACACTGTACCGTGCGGCTCAGCGCGCCGCTGACGACCTTCTGCTCAAGGATGCTGTGTTGCTGGGAGGGGCAGTGATCTCCTGGAGAGTCCCAGTGCTAATCTGGGGAGCGGGGGGGGGGGGGGGGGGGAGTCACAGCGGAGCAAAACAAGGTCAAACTGGTCAGCAGAAACCCGACTGAGACGAACCGAGAGCAAAGAAACAGGAAGAGGACGGTCAACAGCAACCGCTCGGGCGCGAGCGATACCCGAGACAACCAACAGAGGGCGCAGCAGCGGAGGACACGCCACGACGCCTCCTGCCTGTAGCGCGAACTTTGGCCCGAAGCGTGGCTGGACAAGGCGTTTCTGAGTCAAGACCCTTAACCTCTGGCCAGTAGCCCACTGTGGGTTTCCTCCTGCTTCTGTCTGGGCGCTGGGCGCAGATCCGGACTGCAGGGGCGGTGGTGGCGATCACGGGGCGCTTATCCTGCCCCAGTGCGCCCAATATTTTTCTACGAAAGAAAAAAAATATTTTGTTGAAGGCTTAGGACCACCTAAGGTTTAATCGCGTAACGTAAAAAATGCAGCGTCCCGCACTGCGTGAGAAAAAGATACAAACGACTCGGGCCTAAACCTAAAACAAGTTACATTGTTTGGGCCATGAACGTCCCAAAAGAATAGCTGAATGCCAGGCTTTTCTCCACAGCGCCGTAATGGGCAGCCAACAATGAAACACTATCAGACGTAGATGATTAGCACCCTATTATTGTATAATTAAAAACTGTATAATTTGGCATTTTTGCACATCAGGGGTTAGTTACGCACGCACGCACACTTTTTTTTTTAAATCGTCGTTAATCGCCATTGGGAGGAACGCCGCGAGCGCACGCGCCTGGCGCAGGACCTCGCGCCGCACGCAAGGCGGTCTCGCGGCTTTCCCCTACGAGGGGCGCGAGCGGGGCGGGAGGGAGCGGCAGGTGGGCGCGAGGACCGGTGTGGAGACACCGAGCGGAGCGGCTCAACGTTAGAAACGGCGGTGGGGGAACAGAAGAGCGATAAAGGACCGCAGAATCAGGACCCAAAGTGACACATGGTGGGTGTAAACCTTTCCGAAGGCGATGCGGGACACCGGCCGCTGGAGGTGACGCGTAGCTGCTGCCGCCGCCGCGGCGGGGCCCGGTGCTAGATGACCGGAAGTCACGGCCGCCCTCACGGCCCCCAGACCGCGGACACCCCCGCCTTCAGCGGCGACCCAGCCGGCCGGAACCGGGCCGCGGGACTCGGGAAGTACCGGGCACAGCTGGCACTGGCTCTCGGCGTCGCTCTGAGGGCGGGGCGGCTTCTCGCCGCAAACAGTTGAGTTGTGTTGGGGGGGAAGGCGGGAAGACGACGACGACCCCGGGCCCAGAATCGCCCCCCCCCGCCCGGATGTCCTGCCTACAGAAGGGGACTTCTGTTCTTGTTTTTTTTTTTAAAAAGAGAAAATATCCTCGAAGAATTTGCGAGGCGGGAGTGGAGCAGGAGCAGGAGCAGGAGCAGCTGCTGTCCCGGTGAGGCGCTAGAGGATGTGCAGCTCGTGTAGGACGTGTAGGACGTGTAGGCCAGAAGTAGCCGCACGCCGTGAAGCGCTTTCTGAGGAGTGGCAGCGTTTTGCAGAAGTTTGTTAAAACCGCTGTCACTGTTTTGGTATTTTGGAAAACGTAAGACAAGGTAGTGGAACTTTTATTCGCACTACTCTCAAAATAGTGTCAACTCTTATGTGTGACAGTTATTTTTAAAGTGTCCTTATGGCCGATAATACCGTGATGGTACGGGAACAGCACCTTAATTACACAGTGGCGTCTCACTGATGCTTATTTACTGCCAAGAGTGAGGGGAGGGAGTTCCAGGCTCTGATGTCCCTCCTCTATATATGTGTGTTGTAATGCCGTGGATATACAGTACAGTAGCTGGGATTTGCTTACTGCATGTTACCATGTGGACACAAGAACATTTGAAAGGTTGAAAACAAAACCAGATTTGTGAAGCATGCGAATGTCAGCAGGTGTTCGATTCCAGGATCTCCTCTGACTGCCTCCCGAAGGATTCCTGGGAATGCCCTTCAGAGGCAGGGCAGTGAGGTTTATGCTGAACACCTACACTTACGAACACCGCAGCAACCTACAGTTGCAGAACACCTTCAAAACCCTCCAGTTTTCAGCCGTGGCTATAGGATCCGTGTCTCTTCAACTTGTCCCCCAGGTCCCTGGTTTGATGCTCGGCAAGACCCGATGCTGTTGGGTTGACTTTGTCAGTGGCTCTCAGGGCCTGGTGGCTGTGGTTCTGCTGCCTGGTTCAACCTGTTCGTCAGTCAGCAATGGGGGGGGGGAGGGGGGGTCTGTCCACTGTCTTTAAAATTACAACGTTGCGACTGTTGTCCAGTACTGACAGAGTAGTGTCAGTGATCTAGGGAGCCAGACAAGACGCAGAGCTCAGTTTCCTCCGTGGGCAAACAGCATGTCTGTTTTATTTTATTTACTCTGGAATAGAAGGATTGCCCACGTCCTACCCACAGAGAAAATAAGGAATGATTTTTGTTAACGCCTGGCTAACCGCCTGATTGAGCTTGGCGAATGTTACTGTCCGCAGGTAGTGTTTGAACAGGAGCTCAGATCTGAGTAGCTTTACAGCCTTTGCCCATCCAGCCCCCCGTCATCTGTCCACCTGTCCGTCTGTCTGTTCCTCTTGTCTGTCTGACCAGCCGTCCAGCCAGTGTCCCCTCTCTTTTCGTCTGGCCTTAGCACAGCCAGCGGTTTCTGGGGAGATGAATGTACAGGAGGAGTATGGAGAAGGGAGCAGGGAGAGTTTGGAGATAAATGAGAGAGAGGACAGGGGAGAGGAGAGAGAGGGGAGCAGGGAGTGAGAGGAGAGAGGGGAGAGAGGAGCAGGGAGGGAGAGGGGAGTAGGGAGAGAGAGGAGAATGGAGGGAGAGGGGAGAGGAGAAGGGAGCAGGGAGAGAGAAGAGCAGGGGGAGAGGAGAATGGAGGGGAGCAGGGACCAGGGAGAGAGAGGAGAGGGGGGAGAGAGGGGAGAGGAGAATGTAGAGGAGAGGGGGGCAGAGCAGGGAACGAGAGAGGAGGGGAGATGGTGGTGGGGGAGAGCGAAGACAGAGGAAGGGAGAGAAGTGCTCGTTTGCTAAGGAAAACAATCTGCTGCCGGGGCCTGCTGACTGCTGCGTTAGAGAGGACTGCTGTTGCCAAGGCAACCAGCGGCCGTGATTGGTATTCGGAGCAGCGCGCGGCATGACTGCGGAGGATCCGATGCTTTCGCGCGCGTCTGGGGTCCTCGAGTACGGCACGCGTCTCCCCGGTTTCTCACCCCCCCGCAGCTCGGACAGGGGCGGCTCAGTCCCCCTGGGAAGGACAGGAGGAGTGGGGAGAGCACGCAGCCGCCTCGGGGTCACGCCACTGCCAGCCCCCACAGCACCAGCCCACGCCCGGCTGGAGCCAACGGGCAGAGGGCCCACTTCATAGGAAGTGGGGGTGGGCGGGGGGGCTGTCAGATATCCAACAGGACGTGGTGATACCCTCGTGATTTCCCACTTCTCACAAGCCCTACAAAAACCAGGGACGTGGGGGAACCAGTCTTGCTGGTGATGCACGAACCTTCAACATAATCCCATAAGGCCCTGGAACAGTGCTTGTTCAGTGCCTTTTAAGCAGTATAACTGGGCCAGTCAAAATCACATGGAGCTCTCGTGACTTGATGTTTTTGAGGTGCTGGAGGACAGGTTTGTGAAAGGCCATTCCAAGGCAGCTGCGTGAAAGGCGACCTTTTGCCTCATCTCTCCCCTCTCCTCTTTTCTCTGTCTCTCTCTCTTCTTGTCTCCGTGCCAGCAATACAAATCCCCATTACCAAGTCATGAACAGGGAAGCACGATTCTGTGATCTGGAGAACGTTTACACTCCTGGGGGTTGCCAAGTGCAAACAAGACATAGGGAGACTTGACGTTTGTATTTCACAAGTCCTTGCAGAGACCTGTTTACAGGATAGATAAGTGTCTCTCCAGACATATCAGTCCGCTTTTCTTCTTGTAATCTGATTTTGGCACTGAATTTAAAACCCAGGATATCACTGGTGATAAACCAGGAGGCAGACTTGAGCTCTGGAATGGGACAAGCACAGTGTTTACACAGACAGGTTTAGTAAGTTTGTGTGATGCTGACAGAAGATAAGATAAGATCACTTTGTTGGCCATATACAATTTCTTGTATTAGGAATTTGTCTTTTTGCATACCCCAACTTGCTCTCTATGAGACACACAGACGGGGAGAGAAGCTGGTGGTCAGAGCACAGGGTCAGCCATTTTTACGGCGCCCCTGGAGCAGTTGGGGTGAAGGGGCTTGCTCAGGTGCCCAACAGAGTCGGATTCCACGGGATACGAATCGGCAACCTTCCAGCCACAGACGCAGATCCTTAGCCACAGAGCCACACATACTGTAGTTATAAGTAATTTAGTATAGTCTAAAATCCCTTGTGGATGTAGTGTAACTCATCAGCTACTACTGCTGCAAAGCTGTTAACAATGGACCTCAGTTTTGCACAGTACACAAGGAGCTTAAGTAGCCTTCAGGGAGTACCACATAGAGAGATGGTGGATGAAATTTACTCTACCTTTACCATGGTACAGGCAAGTCTCCAAAAAGATTGTACTTCCTTTTGTGAGCAGTTTTTCCCATAGCTCATAGCAGCCAACATATACCAGATAAAATACAAAACTGTTAAATACTTAATAGATCTTGATGGGCACCTATTAATTAATTAAATACAAAGAGGCAGAAACATTCCAATGACTAAGTGCATGAAAGGAACCAAGCTGTGTTTGAGGAAAAGATGTAAAGATCTACTGATACATACAGCAGCTGACATCTGTATATCAGTTGCCAGTACTAATTAAATTACAGAATGCCAGTCCTATTTCTAAACACAAGACAGAATTGTGTCAGTCTTGGTGCATGTTTAGTTAAAGAGAAAAAACCCCAAATGATTATAGATATGTTTATAACATAATGCTTTTTTTATTTTAGACCCAAATATAATAATTACAATGCAATTATAATAGAATATTATATAATAGAACAGTGTTTTCAAACCCATATTTATCATGTTTTTTTAGCACTTACTGACATAATCCAGGTATGTAGTAATATGTGGTAATTTAGCACCATGATCTGCCAACGTAAATGGCTGTTGTTGTTTTTTTTTCTGCCAGGGGCATTTTGTGTCTGATAGAGGTTTGGGGGCACATCATTATGAAGCAAAGCAAGCATTAAAAATCATAGAGAAAAATGTTTAAACACGAAAACACCTGTTGGGGGGGTGGGGGGTGGGGGGGTTTGTTGGGCTAGCATGCACCTGGCAGCCCATATCTCTACTTAACGTGCACTACAATAGATGACTGCTTTAAATCCATACAACACTAAAATTTGCCCTGAACTGTAGGATTGCCTTGTGCATTGTTAATTTATTGCCTTAATATATTTATCATGAAATTTCAATTTATAATGCTGTGATTAGTCATGGATTAACACTTCAGGGCGATACAGTAAAAGTCTTTGCTGAGTACAGTACTTGTTTAAGAACTCTCTGCAGCAGTACCGTCTGACAGCGTAGCAGTGGATCAGACCATGCTGTGCTGTGGAGTAATGGAGCTCCCAAAGTCATTTAGCAAGTGAAGGAGAAACTCCCATTTTGCCATACAGTGTAGGAGCTTCATATAGCACGCACAACTCTGTTTTATGTGCAAAAGAAAGAGATTTGTCTGGGTTGTTAGCACTGAGAAGTGCTGCTCCATTTCAAGGTCGTTAGTACTGTATGTACGGCTCAGTGCCAGCTCGTTCCAAGACTGGTTATATGCAATGAGGTTGCCAGGCAGAGGAAGTTAGGGAATTGCTGAAGTGGATTAAAGTAATGTTCTGAGAGGATTGTCGGGACAAAACAGATTATTAATGCTGCTCGACAACATTTTCAAAGCTGCCTGTCCTGCTGAAACGCACAAAGCAAGAGGGGTCTTTGATCCTTTTTTGCTGTGATTTTGTTGGACTGGGTTGATGATGTAGACAGTGGAAGTGTTTCAGATCACATGTAAAATGTATTTTGGCCAGCATTAACATACTGTAGTAGAAAGGAAAATGTTATGTGCCTCATAGAAAAGAAAAAATGGTCTTTGCTTAATTTATTTAGAATTGAAATCTTGCCAGATAATGCAAGGAATATATACTTTTGTGTATACTCTTGTGGGCAATTTAAATTCTGTTTTCTTGTACAGTATTTATTTGATTTTAACAAAGGGAAAGTAGGTGGTATACTTTGAACAACAACAACAACAGCAACAACAACTACTGTATTTTACAAGCAACAATGAAACATTTTACGAAAACAGTATTGGTTATTGGTAACCACCATTGAATGTAGATAACTAAGTGTTGACAGATTCTATGAATATAAAAGTTTAAAAATGTAATGCATAAATTGAACTCGCTTAGCCTGAACTGAATGAATAGGAGTGATTCGTGAGGGTTCAATTAAGGTAGAACAGTATTTAAAGGAAAAGTAAGAAGACACATAGTCTATAAGCACAGGCACTATTCTAAAGACTGTGTGGAGTTTTATACCACTTGAAAATGCATCGTAGACCTAAGCCAGCATTCATTTGGCTCCTGAGATGTCTCTTAACTCATCTCCAGAGAGCCCAAGGACTGCTTTATCGATATCATTTAGTGGCTGAAAGCAATGGCTTTGAAAGGATTTCATTTAGAAAACAAGAATGACAAAGGTTATTTAAAATTGCCTCTTTTTCTTTGGCTAAGAGACAGAAGGTTTAATTGCTCCCAGATGCCATGACATACTGTACTTCGGCACTAAAAGGTATCTGAAGAAGGCCCGGGGTGTTTCGATGGGCTTGAGTGAAATGGGATAAAATACTAGGACAGACATGTTGCGCTGTGCAGATTAGCTGGATGAAGCAGCACTTCTGGGGTTCAGAAGACAGCTGCCATTGTAGCCACCTTAGCGTGCCTGAGCCGTGGGCGTCGGAGACCATGTGCCATTGTGACTGAGAACTGAACACGCGCTCACTCGAGAGTTCCTCCACGTTCGAAGTGAGACCACAGGCATGCTTTCAAATCCAGTTGCTCGCTTCGAACAACTGCGTTCTGCAAGTAACTGAAGTAGGTAATTTTCAGATAAATTGATGCACGTGTTGGCAAGAGCAATGAGGCCTGTCTGATAAAATTCTCCCTGCTGGCACAGAAGCTGCAGCACATG